>NW_007735262.1:71705-80572 GCF_000696425.1 Galeopterus variegatus | reverse complement strand
TGGGCCATAATAATCATATATATTGTATATTGACAAAATAAAAATTTAATGAAAAAAATAATAATAAAAATAAAAATAAAAGGAGCGTGAATATGGAGGTTAGCTTTTTTCCCTCTGCTCCACCACTGTTTGCAATGTGATACCTGTGTCACTGTTGCCACCACCAACACCCTCACCAGATGTGTTCCCTGGACTTTGGACTTCCAGCCTCCAAAACTGTAAGCAATAAACTTCCTTTTTTTATAAATTACCCAGTTCTAGGTATTTTATTATAAGCAACAAAAACAGACTAATATAGAAAATTGGTACCAGGAAGAACGACAGAGTTTGGATATGTTGTTCTCCCAAAGCTCATGTTGAAATCTGATCACCAATGTGTCAGTATGTAAGGAGCAGTTTAGGTCATCTGGGGGCAGATTTCACATGAATCGATTCGCACCTTCCCCAGGGTCGGGGTGGGGGTAGTGAGTGAGTTCACGCTCTGTTAGTTCCTGCGAGAACTGGTTGTTTAAAGGACCCTGGCACCTCCCCTCACTCTCTCTCTTGCTTCCTCTCACCATGTTATCTGATTGTACCTGCTGGCTGACTGCTGTTTTCCGCCGTGAGTAGAAGCAGCCTGAGGCATGTGCCAGATGCAGCTGTCCCAGAGTGGTAAGTCAAATAAAACTCAGTTCTGTATAAATAATCCAGTCTCAAGTACTCTGTTATAGCAACACAAAAATGTATTAATACAATGTGTGTGAGTCCAGGCAATCTGAAAGACTCTAAGAAGGAAAATTACATTTGACAAATATAAATGGGGTCAAATTGTAAGGCAAAGGATATAAGGAAGCACTGTTCCATCTTCTGTGCTCCATTTTTTTATTTTGACATGAGGTTTAAGGATGGAATGTTGTCTTAAAATGGTCAATATATTTGGTACTCTAAATTCTAATTTTTGATAAAGTGTTCCAAGTAATTGTTGAATCATATTTTAGAATTGACATTCTTGATATATAATCATTATTGTATAATGATTAGTGCAGTGATATATTTTTGAAGTAAAAGAAACAGGTAAAATTGCTGAAGATGCCTATTTCCCATGATATGGTAAGAGTACACGTAAGGAGAGACCAGACCAATTACCTACCATTATTTATATTATTTATACAGACGACACATCTAGGAAATATCTGAGGAGAAATAAACAGTGATAAGGCATTCTAGGAGCTGGGGGAATATTCACTAAGAGGGAGACAGACCTGTGACTTCTCAGTTGGGTGTTAGTGGATTCTAGTAGCAAAGTCCTACTTAAGAAGCGTTGATGTTGGAAGTTAGGAAGAGTATTCCTTAGCCAGGAACTGGGTCTTCCTCTTAAAGAGTTTTCAACTACAGAAAGTCCATGGATACTCTTTAGGGGTTTTATGTGGCAGGAAAGCACATATATGTCAATTTCCTTCTTTAATTTAAAAACTGTTCTCATAGAAACATGAATTTGTCAATTTTATGAAGGTATGTATTTATTCTAAACAGAGTGTGATACTAGATGCTATTTTAATTATTGTTATGATTAACTATTGTGTAAGCAGAACCAAAGATTCATGTCATTGAAATCAATTTCTTCACTGAATCGAAATTGACTTTTGTGTTTTTTGTATAATATTATCTTGAGTGTTTTTTTTTTTCCAGTTAGTGGAAATTTATTTTTGTAAGAAAACAAAAGTGTAAAAGCCATTTTATTTTGTATGAATGTTAAAAAAATCAGTTTCAAATTTTATAAAGTAAATTATATTTTTAAAAAGTGCTTAAGTATAACTTTTCTGAAGGAGGCCACCAAACATTTAAATAGTTTTTCACAGATTTCTATAAAGCCTCAAAGGTTAACAACTCTTACTGTAAGTGGGCTGTACTCCTGGCTGCATTTTCTGAGAACCAGAAACTCAATTTTAATCATTAGCATCTCTTAGTTTAGCAGATCTGCTTATAAATATCTACAAGTATGTACCTACTCGTAGATACACAGGTAAGTAAGCATCACCATTTAATTGCTTCATGCCACATAACATGTGGGTGAAACCAGAATAGTTATAACCTCAATATGACATTGTGTTTGTTTACACAGAAGCTTTATTAAGGTGTAATTCACATACCATACAATTCAACCATTTAAAGTGCACAATTCAATGATTTTTAGAATATCTGCAGATGTGTGCAATTATTAATAATCAATTTTAGAACATTTTTATAACCTTCAAAAGAAACCCCATACCCCTTACCTGTCACCCTCTATCCCTCATCTTCTAGCCTAAACCAACCACTAATCTAACTTCTATCTCTATGGATTTGCCTATTTCTGGTATTTAACTTAATTGAATCATATACTAATGGTCTTTTGTTTTCAAGGTTTATACATGTTGTAGCATATAGTAATACTTCATTCACAATATTTCTTTGTATGAAATATCACATTTTGTTTATTCATTTATCAGTTGATGGACTTTGGGGTCATTTCCTACTTTGGGCTATTATGAATAATGCTTCTATAGACATGCACAAGTTTTGTGTGGATATATGTTTTCACTTATTTGGGGTATATAGCTAGGAGTGGAATGCTTCCCAGGCCCCAATCAAGAAAGTGAAAATTTATCCGTGGAATCTAAAACAATTAAACTCATAGTAGAGTGGTGGTTATCAGAGGCTGAGGCTGGGTAATGGAATGGGGAGGTATTAGTCAAAGGGTACAAAGTTTCAGTTAGATAGGAGAAATAAATCATAAGTATTTGAAGTGATAGATAAATTAATTGGCTTTATTCCATCATTCCACACTATAAGCATATATTATAATATCACTATTTACCCCATAAATATATACAATTATAACACCAATAAAAAAAACAAAAACAAGAATACTGTATAATACTGAAAAAAAAGTATTTGTGCTACAAATGATATCATCAAGAAAGTAAGAAGACAACATTATAACTTTTTATAAAAAAAAATAGTTCACAGAGTGGAAGAAAATATTTGCAAATTATGTATATCTAATAAGAAACTTCAAACTAGATTATGTAAATAATTCTTACAATTCAATAACAAAAGGAAAAATAACCAAACTTTAAAAAAAAAGGCCAAATGATTTACAAATGAACAGAAGCACATGAGTAGATGGCTGACATCATTAGTTACTGGGAAAATGCAAATCAGAACTACAATGTGATACTGCATTATACCCACTAGAAGGGCTATAATCAGAAATTCAGATAATAACAAATTCTGACATCAATCAGATGCTTCACACACTGCTGGTGGAAATGTAAAATGGTACAACTATTTGGGGGAAAGGTCTGGCAGTTCCTCAAACAGTTAAATATAGAGTTACCATAGAATAATGTGTGTGAAAGATTATTTTCTGCTTTCTCTGATACTAAATTCATGAACTATTTCCAAAGGACCTGGATCTTTGTGAGGCGTTATCTTTCAGGATAACTGATGAAAAACAACTGTGGTGAGTTATAAGAAATTATTTTGTGTAATGTGGTTTTCTAGCAGCTAAATGAACTGGAGCCTGAAAAATCTACTGGCCAGATTCATTTCTCATTCCTTCATAATTGGTAACAGGAAAAAGCCGTCAGACATAGATATTTCAGGATGTGGGGGAAGATAGATTTGTAAGTGAATCAGACCTAAGGTTGGTTGGAGATGATCATAACAAAATATATTCTTAATTATTTTGTCCATTGTAGAAAAGATGAAGAAAGCAACCAATATGACATTTAAATTTCCCATTCACTTACAAGGTTTTGCCTTCTAGTCCCATTTAGTCCATGGCAATTTACCACTTATTTCTGTACAATATCTTTCACATCTTCTGTAGCCCAGTATCAGCCTTCATCATTCATTAAAGCTCCACTGCAATAGTGTCCTTTCGATCTTCTTTTCAGCCACTTTTCTCTCTTATCTATCTTATATAGTTCAGTGTTAATATTCTTCAAATGACAATTTACCTGCTGAATTCCATACACTCGAATTAAAGCCTCTAATAAGGCCTTACAACAATTGAGGAATTCTGTCTTCAACTCCCTGTATATTCCAACCCTGCAAAGATAACGGAGATAATATATCACCCTTTAACTATGGAAAATAATGTATAAGCCATGTCTTCTTTCATTCATTCAGATTTTTATCCGAATCCTTCAATGCAAGGCTTAAAAAATTTTTTATGTACTTTATCTGACAGAGATTGATAGCAGTGTGACAAAGACTACTACTATGATATATTCAGCGCATAAAAGTCCATGACTACTATATCTCCTCTCAAGATTATACCATTTATCGATGTAAAATCCTTGTTTTATATACCTTTTTTGTCTTAAATACTAATCCAATGGATGTCAAAATTGTAATCCTGCTTAACTTTTATCATGCTTGTTCAATATCTATTTTTTTAGTGCCAGTGCCATAACAATTTTTATTCATGTTTTTTCAGTCCTTATAAATATTTTAATTGTAATTTCACAAAAAGGCAACACTGCTACTGATCACTTGCCAAAGTCTGAACCTAGAAAAACCCCCATATGTTACACAGTATAGAATTTTCACTTCTGGTTTTCTAACTCTCCACAAATTTTCAGCTTTCATATAAAAATGTCCAATCAGTACACATTTCTCTTCTTTACACAGCATATAATTCTATCACAACTTACCAAAGGAAAAAAAAAAAAGCACTTAACAATACCTGTCAGAGAACATAAACTCAAGTTGTCTGCACTCCAAGACCTACTAAAAGTTTAGAGGAGAGAAGTCATATTTACCGAAGCTTATATAAAGGAGGGAAAGAGCACTTCTGCACTCTGCTATTCTAAGACTTGAATTCTTCGATTAAGGTGTATTGCTTAGCATTACTATAGATCCCCACAGAATCACTTCATGGGAATCATATCTAATGGCGAGATCATAACTTTCTTTAATTATTCCAAGAAATGGGAGAAAGAAAACTCCTTTTGGACTTTACATAAATTTATTTCCAAAGGCATTACCTATAAGTAACATGAGAAAACATTCCCCAATGGCAATGAGAAAAATAATTTACAACCAAATCCTATTAAAAATTTGTTTTTCAGAGATTACTTTATTGCTCTAATAGAAGTATCTAAAATTCAGTTTCCCTTTTTGCTATGGATATCACTAAGTTTATAGCCAAATTTTATATTTGGCCGTTGTGCTGGGGAGAGAATATGTGGGTAATGGGTGTTGAAAGTTCCATGGACCAACCTGGTGGTGACACTTTAGTCATTTGCTATTTGCTTGCTTCATCTGTGAGCTAACAGAATTAAAAAAACAGAATTGCCAGTGTCAGTTAAAAAAACAGAATTGCGATGTATGAGTTGGAGAGCATGGCAGAGCACAGCCATTCTCTTTTTCCATTGTATAACTTTTAAAAGGAGAATAGAAGAAATGTATGATACGGCCTTTAGTCTTTTATTTTGAACTGTACCCAGGAAAGTATTTTCATGTGGAATACATTATAATACCTTTACGGTAGAATAGAAGAAGCTTTTTTTCTTATAAACCCAAATTAAAGGGAAAAACTGTTTTTGTGTCATCAGTGTCAATCATCTCGGTGCAAAAGGAGTCAGGCTCCTGCTACGGTTTGAATGGTTTTGTCTCTTCCAATATTCAGGTTGAAATTTAATCCCAGTGCAACAATGTTGAGAGGTGTGAGGGGCTTTATGGGAGGTGTAGGTCTCGAGGACTCCAGCCTCATGAATGTATTAATACCACAATAAAAAGTATTTGTGGGAATGGGTTCACTCTTTTTCACTTCTGCCATGTGGGGACTCAGCACTCATCTCTCTCTTGACCTCTGCCTTCTTCCATGTGACAGTGTAGTAAGAAAGCCAACACCAGGCGCCAGCACCTTGAACTGAGACTTGCCAATCTCCAGAACTGTGAGAGAATACATTTTTGTTATTTATGAATTATCCACTCTGTGGTATTCTGTTAACAGCAGCACAAAACAAAGGCACCTTAACGGTGAGGAACACTGACATGTCTTATCCTCAAAGATATTTCTGTATGTACTGTCTAATATAGTGGTATGTTTAATTATCTCAGAATTTTGAACCTTTTACAGGCCAGAGACCTTGTGAGTAAAAAGCTAAGAGCAAATCCTGGTAAAGCATTGTTACTTAAATTTACTGTGTGTTAAATACCTGATGATAAAAAAAAATACTCATAATCAACTTGTTAATACTGCTACTTTTCATTTATTCATTTATTTATTTTTTAATTTTATTTTATTTTGTCAATATACAATGTAGTTGATTGTTGCGACCCATTACCGAAACCTCCCTCCCTCCTCCTTCTCCCCCCTCCCTCCCAACAATGTCGTTTCTGTTCACTTGTTGTATCAACTTCAAGGAATTGTAATTGTTATGGCTTCTTCCCCCCCCCCCCCCCAGGTTGTTTGTGTATTTACTTATTTTTAGCTCCCACAAATAAGTGAGAACATGTGATATTTCTCTTTCTGTGCCTTTACTTGTTTCACTTAATATAATTCTCTCTAGGTCCATTCATGTTGCTGCAAATGGCAGTATTTCATTCTTTTTTGCAGCAGAGTAGTATTCCATTGTGTAGATATACCACATTTTCCGTATCCACTCATCTGATGATGGACATTTGGGCTGGTTCCAACTCTTGGCTGTTGTAAAGAGTGCTGCAATGAACATTGGGGAACAGGTATACCTGCGACTTGATGATTTCCATTCTTCTGGGTATATTCTCAGCAGTGCGATAGCCAGTTCATAAGGTAGGTCTATCAGCAATTCTTTGAGGAACTTCCATACCATTTTCCATAGAGGCTGCACCATTTTTCAGTCCCACCAGCAATGTGTGAGAGTTCCTTTTTTTCTGCAACCTCACCAGCATTTTTCTTTCACAGTCTTTTGGATATTAGCTGTCCTAAATGGGATGAGATGGTATCTCAGTGTGGTTTTGATTTGCATTACCTGAATGTTGAGTGATGTTGAGCATTTTTTCATATGTCTGTTGGCCATTCGTATATCTTCCTTTGAGAAATGCCTATTTAGCTCTTTTGCCCATTTTTAATTGGGTTACTTACTTTTTGTTGTAAAGCTGTTTCAGTTCCTTGTATATTCTGGATATTAATCCTTTGTCAGATGTATATTTTGCAAATATTTTCTCCCACTCTGTTGGTTGTCTTTTAACTCTGTTAATTGTTTCTTTTGCTGTGCAGAAGCATTTTAGTTTGATATAATCCCATTTGTTTATTTTTTCTTTGGTTGCCCCTGCTTTGGGGGTCATATTCATGAAGTCTGTGTCCAGTCCTACTTCTTGAAGTGTTTCTACTATGTTTTCTTTAAGAAGTTTTATTGTTTCAGGGTGTATATTTAATTCTTTAATCCATTTTGAGCTGATTTTAGTATATGGTGAGATGTATGGGCCTAGTATCATTCTCCTGCATATTGATATCCAGTTATCACAGCACTATTTGCTGAAGAGGCAGTCTCTTCCCCAGTGGAAGAGTGGTTTGGTGCCTTTATCAAAGATCAGATGGCTGTAGGTGTGTGGGTTGATTCTGGATTCTCTATTCTTTTCCATTGACCAGTGTGTCTGTTTTTATAACAGTAACATGCTGTTTTGGTTATTATAGCTTTGTAGTATAGTTTAAAGTCAGGTAGTGTTATGCCTCCAGCTTTACCTTTTTTGCTCAGAACTGCTTTGCCTATGCATGGTTTTATGTTATTCCATATAAATATCTGGATATTTTTTTTCATTTCTGAGAAAAATGTCATTGGAATTTTTATGGGGATTGCATTGAATTTATATATCAATTTGGGTAGTATGGACATCTTCACAATGTTGATTCTTCCAATCCAAGAGCATAGGATATTTTTCCATTTTCTTGTGTCCTCTTTAATTTCTCTCAGCAGTCCTTTGTAGTTCTTGTTATAGAGATTTTTCACATCCTTGGTTAACTCGGTTCCTAAGTATTTTATTTTTTTGGTGGCTATTGTAAATGAGCAAGCTTTCTTGATTTCTCTTTCTGCATGTTCACTTTTGGAGAATAGAGATGCTACTGATTTTTGTGTGTTGATTTTATATGCTGCTACTTTTCAGAAATCATTTGTCAACTCCAAGAGTTTTTTTGTAGAGTCTTTAGGCTGTTCGATATATAGGATCATGTCATGTGCAAACAGGGACAGTTTGATTTCATCTTTACCAATCTGGATGCCTTTTATTTCTTTCTCTTCTCTAATTGCTCTGGCTAGTACTTCCAACACTATGTTCAATAGGAGTGGTGAGTCTGGGCATCCTTGTCTAGTTCCCGTTCTTAAAGGAAAAGCTTTCCCTTTTCTCCATTCAAGATGATATTGGCAGTCGGTTTATCATATATGGCTCTAATTATGTTGAGATAATTTGAATCTATACCTAACTTATAGAGAGTCTTTGTCATGAATGAGTGTTGAATTTTATCAGTTGATTGTTCAGCATCTATAGAGATGATCATATGGTCCTTGTGTTTGATTTTATTGATGTGGTGTATCACATTTATTGATTTGTGTATGTTGAACCAACCTTGCTTCCCTGGGATGAATCCCACTTGATCATGGTGTATAATTTTGCATATGTGTTGCTGTATTCTGTTAGCTAGTATTTTATTGAGGATTTTTGCATCTATATTCATCAAGGATATTGGCCTGTAGTTTTCTTTTTTAGTTGTATCTTTACCTGGTTTTGGTATCAGGGTGATGTTTGTTTCACAGAATGAATTTGGGAGAATTGCCTTTGTTTCAATCTTTTGGAATAGTCTGTAGAGAATTGGTGTCAATTCTACTTTGAATGTTTGGTAGAATTCTGCTGTGAAT
>NW_007735262.1:66143-70820 GCF_000696425.1 Galeopterus variegatus | reverse complement strand
TATTTCATTCTTTTTTGCAGCAGAGTAGTATTCCATTGTGTAGATATACCACATTTTCCGTATCCACTCATCTGATGATGGACATTTGGGCTGGTTCCAACTCTTGGCTGTTGTAAAGAGTGCTGCAATGAACATTGGGGAACAGGTATACCTGCGACTTGATGATTTCCATTCTTCTGGGTATATTCTCAGCAGTGCGATAGCCAGTTCATAAGGTAGGTCTATCAGCAATTCTTTGAGGAACTTCCATACCATTTTCCATAGAGGCTGCACCATTTTTCAGTCCCACCAGCAATGTGTGAGAGTTCCTTTTTTTCTGCAACCTCACCAGCATTTTTCTTTCACAGTCTTTTGGATATTAGCTGTCCTAAATGGGATGAGATGGTATCTCAGTGTGGTTTTGATTTGCATTACCTGAATGTTGAGTGATGTTGAGCATTTTTTCATATGTCTGTTGGCCATTCGTATATCTTCCTTTGAGAAATGCCTATTTAGCTCTTTTGCCCATTTTTAATTGGGTTACTTACTTTTTGTTGTAAAGCTGTTTCAGTTCCTTGTATATTCTGGATATTAATCCTTTGTCAGATGTATATTTTGCAAATATTTTCTCCCACTCTGTTGGTTGTCTTTTAACTCTGTTAATTGTTTCTTTTGCTGTGCAGAAGCATTTTAGTTTGATATAATCCCATTTGTTTATTTTTTCTTTGGTTGCCCCTGCTTTGGGGGTCATATTCATGAAGTCTGTGTCCAGTCCTACTTCTTGAAGTGTTTCTACTATGTTTTCTTTAAGAAGTTTTATTGTTTCAGGGTGTATATTTAATTCTTTAATCCATTTTGAGCTGATTTTAGTATATGGTGAGATGTATGGGCCTAGTATCATTCTCCTGCATATTGATATCCAGTTATCACAGCACTATTTGCTGAAGAGGCAGTCTCTTCCCCAGTGGAAGAGTGGTTTGGTGCCTTTATCAAAGATCAGATGGCTGTAGGTGTGTGGGTTGATTCTGGATTCTCTATTCTTTTCCATTGACCAGTGTGTCTGTTTTTATAACAGTAACATGCTGTTTTGGTTATTATAGCTTTGTAGTATAGTTTAAAGTCAGGTAGTGTTATGCCTCCAGCTTTACCTTTTTTGCTCAGAACTGCTTTGCCTATGCATGGTTTTATGTTATTCCATATAAATATCTGGATATTTTTTTTCATTTCTGAGAAAAATGTCATTGGAATTTTTATGGGGATTGCATTGAATTTATATATCAATTTGGGTAGTATGGACATCTTCACAATGTTGATTCTTCCAATCCAAGAGCATAGGATATTTTTCCATTTTCTTGTGTCCTCTTTAATTTCTCTCAGCAGTCCTTTGTAGTTCTTGTTATAGAGATTTTTCACATCCTTGGTTAACTCGGTTCCTAAGTATTTTATTTTTTTGGTGGCTATTGTAAATGAGCAAGCTTTCTTGATTTCTCTTTCTGCATGTTCACTTTTGGAGAATAGAGATGCTACTGATTTTTGTGTGTTGATTTTATATGCTGCTACTTTTCAGAAATCATTTGTCAACTCCAAGAGTTTTTTTGTAGAGTCTTTAGGCTGTTCGATATATAGGATCATGTCATGTGCAAACAGGGACAGTTTGATCATGTCATCTGCAAACAGGGACAGTTTGACTTCATCTTTACCAATCTGGATGCCTTTTATTTCTTTCTCTTCTCTAATTGCTCTGGCTAGTACTTCCAACACTATGTTCAATAGGAGTGGTGAGTCTGGGCATCCTTGTCTAGTTCCCGTTCTTAAAGGAAAAGCTTTCCCTTTTCTCCATTCAAGATGATATTGGCAGTCGGTTTATCATATATGGCTCTAATTATGTTGAGATAATTTGAATCTATACCTAACTTATAGAGAGTCTTTGTCATGAATGAGTGTTGAATTTTATCAGTTGCTTGTTCAGCATCTATAGAGATGATCATATGGTCCTTGTGTTTGATTTTATTGATGTGGTGTATCACATTTATTGATTTGTGTATGTTGAACCAACCTTGCTTCCCTGGGATGAATCCCACTTGATCATGGTGTATAATTTTGCATATGTGTTGCTGTATTCTGTTAGCTAGTATTTTATTGAGGATTTTTGCATCTATATTCATCAAGGATATTGGCCTGTAGTTTTCTTTTTTAGTTGTATCTTTACCTGGTTTTGGTATCAGGGTGATGTTTGCTTCATAGAATGAGTTTGGGTGAATTGCCTCTGTTTCAATCCTTTGGAATAGTTTGTAGAGAATTGTTGTCAATTCCTCTTTCGATGTTTGGTACAATTCTGCTGTGAATCTATCTGGTCCTGGGCTTTTCTTTGTTGGCAGCCTTCTGATAACAGCTTCAATATCTTTTATTGTTATTGGTTTGTTCAAATTTTCTGCATCTTCTTGGCTCAGTTTTGGTAGCTTGTGTGTTTCCAGAAATTTATCCATTTCCTTCAGATTTTCAAATTTGTTGGCATATAGTTGTTTATAGTAGTCTCAAATAATTCCTTGTATTTCAGATCTATCAGTTTTAATATCTCCTTTTTCATTTCTAATTTTTATTTGGGTCTTCTCTCTTCTTTTTTTAGTTAGCCATTCTAATGGCTTTTCAATTTTATTTATCTTTTCAAAAAAACCAACTTTTGGATTCATTGATCTTTTGTATTGTTTTTTGGGTTTCAGTTTCATTAAGTTGTCCTCTAATCTTAATGATTTCTTTCTGTCTGCTAAATTTCGGTTTGGATTGTTCTTGTTTTTCCAATTCTTTAAGGTGAAGTGTTAGGTTGTTCACTTGCCATCTTTCCATTCTTCTGAAGTAAGCATTTAATGTGATAAATTTCCCCTGTAGTACTGCTTTTGCAATATCCCACAGGTTTTGGTATGATGTATCATTATTTTCATTAGTTTCAATAAATTTTTTGATTTCCTGTTTGATTTCTTCTTGAACCCATATGTCATTAAGTATAATGCTGTTTAATTTCCATGTGTTTGTATGGCTTCCAGAATTTTCTTTGTTATCAATTTTGAATTTGTTGAGACTTGATTTGTGTCCTAATATGTGATCTATTCTGGAGAATGATCCATGTGCTGATGAGAAGAATGACTATTCTGAGGTTGTTGGATGGAATGTTCTGTAGATATCTGCCAAGTCCAATTGGTCTAGAGTATTGTTAAGATCTTGTGTTTCTCTGCTGATTCTTTGCCTAGATAATCTGTCCAATATTAACAGTGGGGTGTTCAGTTACCCTGCTATTATGGTATTAGTGTCTATTTCCTTCTTAAGGTCTAATAGAGTTTTCTTTATAAATCTGGGTGCTCCAACATTGGGTGTGTATATATTTATGATTGTTATATCTTCTTGATGAATCAATCCTTTTATCATTATGTATTGGCCCTCATTATCTATTTTTATGGCTTTTAGTTTAAAGTCTATTTTATCAGATATAAAAATAGCTACTCCAGCTCATTTTTCATTTCTGTTTGCATGGTAAATCTTTTTCCATCCTTTCACTCTTAATCTATGTGAGGATTTATAGGTAAGGTGTGTCTCTCAAAGGCAGACTATACTTGGGTCCTCCTTTTTAATCTAGTCAGCCAGTGTGTGTCTTCTGATTGGGGAATTTAATCCTTTTACATTAGGAGTTGTTATTGAAAGGTGTTGATTTACCCCTAGCATTTTATTGATTTTTGTTTGGATGTCTTAAGTGTCTTTTGTTCCTTTCTTTCTGATCTACATTTTTTTTTTTTTCTGTATTTGGTGCTTCCTTGGATTGTAGATAAATTTTTTTTGTTATCTCTTCATTGTTGCCATATTTATTTTACTAGTGGGTTTTGATTTTTCTTGAGTTTTTATGGCAGTGGTAGATATTTTTCAGGAACCAAAATCTGTATTCTCTTCAGAATTTCTTGTAAGGGTGGTCAGGTGGTAGTGAACTCCTGCAGTTTTTGTTTGTCTGAGAAATATGCTATTTGTCCTTCATTTCGGAAGGATAGCCTTGCAGGGTAGAGTATTCTTGGCTGGCAATCTCTGTCTTTTAGTATTTTGAATATATCATCCCATTCATTTCTGGCTTTTAGGGTTTGCGATGAAAAGTCTGATGTTAGTCTGATTGGGGCTCCCTTACAGGTGATTTGATGCTTCTCTCTTGCAATTTTAAGATTCTCTCTTTGTCTTTTAGTTTTGCCAATTTGAATATAACATGTCTTGGAGAAGACTTTTTTGGGTTGAATACATTTGGGGATCTTTGAGCTTCCTGAATCCGAAGATATGTTTTTTTTCCTATACCTGGGAAGTTTTCTGCCATTATTTTGTTGACTATGTTCTCAATGTAATCTCCTTTTTCCTCCCTTTCTGGAATACCCATGACTCAGATACTTGAGTGCTTAATGTTGGGTCTGCTGCCGGCCGACCTGAGCAGCCGTTGTGTCACTATCAGTCTCTCCCTTGGTGTCCCTTCTGGTGGGCGAGCGAATTGCCTGGATTCCTCTTTCCCTCTGGTCCCCATTGGAAAGAGATGGGGAAAGAGAGCCATGAAGAGAGGTGAGCACAGCCGCTGGCCCCAACCAGCCTGATTTAAAGGACACTCAGACACGGTGGGGGGTTTTTACATCCTCCAATCAGCTTAAAGGTTACGAGAGCATGCGTCCTGTCTCAATGCCT
>NW_007735262.1:64122-65429 GCF_000696425.1 Galeopterus variegatus | reverse complement strand
TAGCTATTGCAATCATGCAGTGTTCATGAGTGCGGAAGCATGTATTTGGCCAATAAGGGCTGAGGCAAGGTTCCCGCAGATGCTCCTACCCTACTTCCTCCCAGCGCCATCTTAGGCTGCCACGTTAATATTCTCTTGTGGGCCCATAATGGCGCCGCTTGCAATGTCACTTAAGGTGGCGTTAGTTTTTAAGGCCCGACATCTAAGGTTGTCTTATATCTCTCTTAGCTTTTCTTCAATGTTTTTAATTATTTTTTTCTTTTTTTTTGTCTGCCTGTGTTATTTCAAACAACCCTTCTTCAAGGTCAGAAGTTCTCTCTTCTGCTTTGGTAAACCTGCTGGTTAAATTCTCTGTTGTGTTTTTTATTTCACTGAATGAATTCTTCAGCTTGGCAAGCTCTGCTACATTCTTTTTCAGGGCATTAATTTCCTTGTACAGTTCTTACCTCACGTCTTGTATACTTTTACTCTTTTCATCGTGTTATCTAGCTGAGTTTTCTTGCATCTCATCTAGTTTCCTTAGAATTATCACTGGAAATTCCTTGTCAGACATTTCAAGGGCTTCTTATTCTATATTATATAGACCTTGAGAGTTATTACCCTTTGGTGGTATACTTTCTTGATTTTTCATATTTCTGGTATCTTTTCTTTTATGTTTTGTTATTGTGGCAGGGGATTTCATGGTCCACTGGTTTGACACTATTATCTGGCTAGAATGCTGCTGGGGCTGCCAATTTGTATGGCTGCCGCAGTGTCTGCTCATTTGCCCACTAGTGCCGTGGGTGTGTGGCCGCCTCGCGTCTTTGGCATCTCTGGGGAGGGGCCTCTCCAGTCAACATGCACTTGGCTGGGCTGGGGATGGAGTCCAGTACTGTTAATCCTGGAGCTTGCCTTTTTGTTACATATAATTCATTCTTAAAATTGTTAAAATGTAGTTTACTAGTTTGACTTTTTTACTGCTATATTTTTGTAGCCAATGAGCTTTTATAACATGAAATATATTTTTTAAAAAAACTACTTGAAAACCCAAGGGGAAAATTTATTTTTCCTTTAAAATTAGAAGAGCTATTGTGGAATATGTTAGGCATTATTTCTTTTGTTAATGACAAACTATAAGACAAGGTCATGGAATTAGAAACTGGTCAAATGGGAAAAATTGAAGTATTAAAAATATATAAAATATGTTATATAAAAGTACACTATATCCAGGAAATCATGTTTAATTCATAATCTTTATCAGTATTTTAGTGGTTCTTGGTGACAGCTTTAAAAGGTGGCCATAAAGAAGTATGAATAATCTCTCTATT
>NW_007735262.1:61318-63284 GCF_000696425.1 Galeopterus variegatus | reverse complement strand
CCGGTCTGTATGTGGGATCCGAACCCTCAGCGGGAGCGCCACCGCGCTCCCAAGCGGCACATTGTAGCAGTGCGCCACCGGGCCGGCCCTAAAAGTGCTATTTTTGAAGGAAGATTTAAAGTTTAAAACAGGTTGGGGAAATTTGGGGCATCTTTAAACCCAGTAATTTTTTTATGAAATTTAGGCAAGAAGTCTATTAGAAGCAGAAGGGAATATCAATGGTTTATCTCCAGTCAAGATTAAATTCTTTCACTCCTTCCCAGGCCTTTATTTTGAAAATTAAGTGACTTACTAACAATCTGTGGATCATTTTAGTCTCCCTGTATAATTAATATCAGAAAAATTAAGAACAGGAATTAAGATAAATATGACCAAAATCCAGTTAGTAGGTGAAGCTTTTGAAAACAAACAAACAAACAAACAAACAACAACAACAAAAACACAAGAACTAGCATAAAAGTAATGTCCAGACAATTGGTGTCACAAGATCAAGGGATAAAAGTAGAAGTTCAGTCAAGTCAGGTCATACTTGATGGAAATCAGAACTTAAAGTATATTCAAGGATAAAAGTATTCTGAAGGCTGGCTGGTTAGCTCAGTTAATTAGAACTTGGTGCTTATAACACCAAGGTCCAGAGTTTGATCCCTGTACTGACCAGCTAAAAAGAAGAAAACGACAATGACAACAACAAACAAAACAAAACCAATTCTTCTGAATATGTTTTAAAGCATAATTTTACTTTTCTGAAATATTGATATATTATTTGGGGATTAAAATGATACAGCTATTCAAAGGATTTTTATTGTTCATGGCAACAATCCTGGTAATGAAAAACTTTAAGGAAAATAATGATTAAAGTTAGAAAGGAGGATCTCCTCCATATATTATCCAGATCTACTAAAAATGAGATATTCTAATTCTCTCTATAAAAAAATGCACTCTGAAACCTAAAGATTTTCTACCTGCTTCAATGATTTTGTTCTCATCAAAGAGCTTTGAATAGAGGCTTAGCCACTCAAAAAAAATGACTTAATTGGAAGAATTCTTGGTGCCAATTTCTCATTTTATTTCTATGACACTTTCTCAGTCAGGAATGAGACAAAATTATGGTAATTGCTTATTGATTTTAGAATAAAATATATTTTTAAAACCTACAATTAGCCTGTAGTTCGACTAATAAAGATGCAAATAATTTAATTTCCATCTCTGTGAGTAGAGAATTTGTTANCATCTCAATGCAAAAAGTAAAAATATCAGTAAATACAATAGATTCATCAGTTTTCTAAATTATGTTGAACAGTGGATGTAAAAATTATAACATCATCTAATGTGATTCTCAAGAATGTAGAGAAAATAAGAGAATTCTTTAAAAATGAAAGATTTGAAAAGTCTTAAAGGGACATAAGTCTTTTACACTTCACTCAAAATGGTCAAAATTAGTAGATTGCAATAAAATATATATTTATAATGCAGTACTTAAAGCAAGTACTAATACAACTATACAAGGAAAAATACTCAGGAACAATATAGATTAACCAAAACAAAATTCTAAAAAGAGGGCAAGTAACTCACAGGAAAACAGAAAGGAAGAAAGAAAGAATAAAGAAAAAAAAATCTAAAATATAAAATGCTACACTTATACCCTAACATATTAATATGTACATTAAACATAAATGGTCTAAATATACCAATTAAAAAGCAGAAACTGGCAGGGTTGATTTAAGGAGAAAACAAAACATGTATGAATTATGTCTATGAACAAGAAAATCTCATTGTAAATAATTATACAAATAATGTTGATGCAGCAACTAAATTTGTTAAATTTAATACATACTAGAAACATGACAAAAAGTTTTCATCTTGCTTGGTGAAGTTACATACCAGTTTATTACATTTATATTATTTATTGATTTCTTTTTAAAGTGTAATATACATAGGGTAAATGTGTATATATATATATATATAT
>NW_007735262.1:58892-60540 GCF_000696425.1 Galeopterus variegatus | reverse complement strand
ATTTGTTAAATTTAATACATACTAGAAACATGACAAAAAGTTTTCATCTTGCTTGGTGAAGTTACATACCAGTTTATTACATTTATATTATTTATTGATTTCTTTTTAAAGTGTAATATACATAGGGTAAATGTGTATATATATATATATATATCCTCAGGAGCTTAAAGCACATTAACTTCTCTCATACTTGTTTTTCTCTTATGGTTAGAATTTTGGTTAGCTCTGGCTCTTTTCCCTCCAAATTTAGACATTTTCATTAATTTTACATAGTAAACATTTGCTTGTAATTTTTTTACCTTTTTTTTTTCTTTTACATCTGATTATCTCTTGAATTACATATTTATTCAGGGCATCGTTATCTATTTTCCTATAGTATATCCTTTAACAGTTATTTTAGTGAGCTCTATTAATATTAAATTCTGTTAGTTTCTTTTTTTAGTCTAAAATATTATATTTCACTTTCATTCATGAATTAGCATTTGTAGTGGGTTGAATTGTGTCTCCCAAGTTTTGTGTATTAGAAACTTGGCCCCAACTGTGACTGTTAAGAAGGTGAGAAATCCTATTATGGTAATTGAGAGGTGGGGACTTGAAGGGGTGATTAGGTTGTAGGACCGTACTGTAATGAATGGATTAAAAATGGTAATGGCCATGGTTTGGAGGGCTTTAAAAGGAGAGTGGAGGATGAGGAGGTCTCTCTCTTGTTCTCTTTTTTTCCCATCAT
Source organism: Galeopterus variegatus (assembly GCF_000696425.1). NCBI lineage: Eukaryota > Metazoa > Chordata > Mammalia > Dermoptera > Cynocephalidae > Galeopterus > Galeopterus variegatus. The sequence goes on along the minus strand of NW_007735262.1, from coordinate 59,813 downwards.
CATGCAATGTGAGACCCCAGGGTCACTGTCGCCACCATCAAGACCTTGACCAACTGTGTTTCCTGGACTTTGGACTTCCCATCCTCAAATTTATTGCTTCCCTGTAAGCAATAAATTTTGTTTTCTTATAAATCACCCAGTTCCATGTATTTTGTTATAAGAAACAGAAACAGACTAAAACAGCATCATACTGATGATAAAATTTAGCATAAAAATTTTCTTCTTAACCTCTTGATGATATTATTTCATAGCTGTCTACATTTCACAGTTGCTTTTGATATGTATTGATTTGTTTGTTACTCTTTTTGTGTAACTTATCTACACATTCTGGATGTTTTAAAATGTCTTTGATTTTGACATTCTGTAGTTTTATTATGTGGCTTACAACAGATTTTATTTTATTTATACTGCTTTGTGCTTATTGTGTTTTTTGAAATTGTAAATTAAATTTTATTATTTCTGAAAATGTGTCCCTTTATATTGTCTCTTTTTTTGTGTGGCTTTTCTATTATTTTGGGACTCCGATTCCATAATATTTATATTTAATAATATTTAGTATTCTTAATATTAAACCCTATTTCATCCTCTATGCCATTTATCTTCTATTTTATGTTTTGCATCCATTTGACTTTATATCCTGAATTCTGAAAAATCTTTAAATGTAACTTTTAATTAATTAATTTTCTCTTTATTTCTAGACTGCTGATTGAAATATATTGATATTTCTCCTTCCCTTTTTTTCTATAGGGCTTATTGTACAGTAAAGTGACTATGGGTAAGAGTTAACTTTTGTAGATTACATGATAGCAAGAGTAGAGTCTTTGGAAAGTTTTTGCCACAAAGAAATGATAAATGCATGAAGTGATTGATACATTAAACACATATATGAAACATATATATGAAACATATATATATATATAT
>NW_007735262.1:33807-57892 GCF_000696425.1 Galeopterus variegatus | reverse complement strand
CATATATATATATATATATATATATATATATATATATATATATGTAGATAAAAACATCAGATTATACCCCATAAGTATATACAATTATAATATGTAAGTAAAAATAAAATTAAAATTAAAAATTTTTTTAAAATTCTGTTTTCTTAAATCTGTCTTTTCTTTCTCTAGATTTTGATTCCACCATTAATATTCTTATGCAAAATATTCTTATTTTATATTTTCTACCCAACTTTTCTAATACAATAGCTAGATTTATTGCTAATTCTAATTAAGCAGATAGTATATTAGAAATGGATTCCTCATGTTTAACCTGAGGGTCTCACTAATTCTAAATCTTTAACACCATACCTTTATTAGTTCATTTTCTCTTGCTAATCATGGAATACCTGAATCTGGGTAATTTATGAAAAAAAGAGGTTTTATTCTTACAATTTTGGAGGTTAGGAAGTCCAAGGTCCAGGGGGGCACATCTGGTGAGGACCTTCTTTTTGATTGAGACTCTCTGCAGAGTCCTCTGGCTACTCATAGTAACACAATGAGGTCAGCTGAGACCTCTTGTTAATATGCTCACTTGATCTTATTGTAAAGCCACCAGTCTACATCCATAATAACCCATTAAGCCATTAACCCATTACTCCGTGAATAGATTGATCCATTTTTGAGAGCACAGTTGTCACAATTCAGTCACCTCTTAAAGGCCCCACCTTTCAACACTACCACATTGGAAATCAAACTCTCACATGAGCTTTGGAGAAGACAAACATTAAGACCACAGCATATCTATTTAAGGTTTTAGGAATTTTAAAAATTAAAATAAATTTTGAAATTTTACTGTTATTTTCTCGTGCTTACATATAATTATTTATATTATATTTATAAATATGTCAACAGTTGCTAAATACTTTTTCCCAACACTGATAGAAAGTGGGACCTCTCACTACACATAAACTGATTAAATTATAATTCATTTTGTTTAATATTTTAACCATATACAGCACTTGTATGTGGAGGAGATATTGGTTAGGGATCTCCAAGGCCACCTCCAGATTTGATGAGTTTCTAGGAGGACTCACAGGACTCTGCACATGGCCAAAATGCATTACAAAGAAAGACATAAAGCAAAGTCAGCAAAGGGACAAGGCAACAGAGCAAAATCAAGAGGAATCCAGGTAAACATTTCCAAAAATCCTTCCCAGGGGAGTCACACAGGTTGTGCTTAATTCCTCCAGTAACCCATTGTGACAACACATATGAAATACTGTCTACCAGGGAAACTCATTAGAGATTCAGCCCTGAGTTTATATCGGGGGCTGTTTATATAGACACCCATTGCCTAGCACATACCAAATTTCAAAATTCCAGTAGAAAAGCAGATGTATAGCAGTCAATCACATTTTTTGTAGAAACCACTTAGGCAGAGTGAGCCACTCTTAGTTCTGAGAATGGTGGGAATTCTCCCATTATTCAAGTTTCCAGACACCAGAAAATGGCCAGCTTTGCAAACAGGCTTTTCTCAGAATAGCCATCTCAGTCCTGCCATGTTAACTGTTTTCTGCACAGTATGTATGCATGTGTTCTATGTTGTACTTACTTTGATTTGACTGAGAAAACTAATAAGAAGAAAAATTTAATACACTCTGAGAAGTGCATCTACAAAACCATTGCATGTATACCCATATGTTCTCCTCTACCTCCTGCTACTCCAGGGGAGCAATCCATGATTCTCTCTAAGGCCAATATTTCTGCCTGTGGATCATATTTCATCTCCTTTCATTCTCCCCTCTCATTACTGTCATCATATGGACATCCTATATGTAATATTGCTATCTGAAAAACAAACTAATTTTGGGTAAATAATACAAATTATATTACCAAACCATATTTCTTGTCATTACTGTCATCATATGGACATCCTATATGTAATATTGCTATCTGAAAAACAAACTAATTGTGGGTAAATAATACAAATTATATTACCAAACCATATTTCTTAAAAGAATAAATCCCACATGTTTACATTTTTGGGTTTGGTCAAATGAGATTTCCTTATTTTTAAAGATTCACACTCAACTCCTTAAAAGGTAACATTTGTATTGTAAAAATATTCAACTGGAATGTAAATAAAACATGAATATTGTCATTGAGTAATTCTTGAAATTTGAATCTTATTTCTGTATACTGTCCACTTCAAACCTTTAAAGTGATACACAATTTGTAACTGTAGAACCCCTTCCCACATATACACACTCATGTATAAATTATAAAACTGTTTCCCATGTATATCTTGCCCTTAATGATTAACTAAGATTGTATCAAAAGTAGACATCCTGTCTCATCTGGTACATCTCTCAAAATATCCTGTCTTGCAAAGCAGGAAGCAGCTGTCCATCACACTTGAAGACATCCTGTGTCCTGCCTGCATCTGTCCATCACACTTGTGTATTCTGTGTACATGTCTCAAAGCATCCTGTTTCGCCGAATACATTTGCTTATATAAACCTGGCAGCTGGTACTTTACCTACTGTCTCCTGATCGACGTCTTCTGAAAAACAAAAACCTTTCCTTTAAGTTCTGTCTGGCAAATGTGATTGACAATCTTGTAGCAGTGAGCACCTGAACCCACATGAGTCAGGGATTCCCCTGAGTAAGTGGGCCTTTCACATGTTTGTCTGACAGTGAAGGGGAATCATATGGGACTCATTCAATATCAAATTGAGTTCAAATCATGGATTTGCATCATGTCATCAAGTTCCTAAGCCTGGGAAAGATATTTATCTTCTCTAAACTTTAAATCTTTTAACTTGAAAACAATTTTTTATGAGAGTTATATGGTATATATATGTTTGTGAGTGTGTTTGTAAATGAGCATGTGTTCTCTAACGTTATTGCCATATAGCTTGAGCTATCATGTTCTGCTCTTTTCTTTCGTCTGCTCCTATTGACATTTTTCTGTAAATTAAGCATCTTTTTTAGCTAAAGGAAATACTGAAATATCTATGTGGATTTCTGCATTAAGAACACTTCCCCTTGCCATGACATTATGTTTATTCAGCTTTTAGCCATTAGGTTTGAAAGGCACATATGAATTCCTTGAATGAATCTTGTTTTTACCCTAGCTGACAATATCTCCTAGGGCTTTTTAATTTTATTTGAAAAATGAGGATGAGACTACTTTTCCTAGGCCTTTTTTTTTTTTTTTTTGTCAGAAGTTTAGGCTCTGTTACTATTGCAACATTGTTTTCAAAAGCATATGGATTGAAATAGATCATTTAAAAATAAAAATCAAAAAGCAGAGGTGCAGATTAATAGTAATATCTATTTAGAAACAACTTCTTTATTTCTACAAAAAGCCTACTAGAAATTTAAATGTAACTGCATTTAATCTATAGATTATTTTAGAGAGAATGAACATCTTTATAATGCTGAATTTATTGACCTTTACACATAATTTGTTTCTTTGGTTATATTAATTTTTATTTTATTTTGATTTACAAATATTTATTGCTAGTATATAGACTCACACGACTTTTACACATTATTTTTGTGTGTTGACTTACTAATCCCACCTATTAATCTTCTACCTTTTTTGTAAAGCCCTCGGGATTTTTACATGTACACAATTCTGTAGTCTGTAAACAAAGACAACTTTATTCCCTTTATAATATATATGAATTTTATTTCTTTTTATTGCTTTAGAACACTGTATTAAGGTCCGGATCTTAATACAATATTGAATGGAAGTGGTAAGAGCAATTAATCTTGTTTCGTCCCCAATATTAGAGAAAAAGCACTCCATTTTTCACCATTAAGTATTATCTTAGCTGTAGATATTTTGTATATGTCTTTTACCAGAATGAAAAAGTTTCTTTCTATCCCTAGTTTGCTAAGAAAATAGAGTTGGATTTTGCCAAATGTTCTTTTGGTATCTAATATAATATCCATTTTTTTCTTTATAGTCTGTAATATGGTAAATTTTATTGATTTGCTTTTCTATATTAATCCAGCATCTTGCATTTTGCGGATAGACCATACTTTGTGATCATGAGTTATCCTTTTCATAGATGGATGTATTCAGTTTGGTAATATTTTGTTAAAGATTTTACCATTTATGTTCATACAGAATAATCTTTTCTAATGATGTCTTTGTCTTCTTTTAGTATGAAGGTAATGGTATTCTTATAAATGAGCTGTTCAGTGTTTCCTCCTTTTCTATTTTGAAAGTAATGTGTTTAGAATTAGAATTATTTTGTCCTGCCTCCAGGTTCTTCTATAACTCTATGGCAATTACTTTTATGCCATAAACAACTAAGAAATAATAAACCTATTTAAGTTTTCAGACATTGGACAATAGGCACTATAGGATTGTGATCCCTGAGAAAAGAGATATAAACAACTTGATCACTATAATTACCTTAGATTTCTGTCTGAAGATGGTTATCTAGCCACTGCATTAGATGAGGTAACCAAAAATACCACCACTATGCTGAGGAGAAAGATGTTATGGTTCAATGAGTCAGAGATGGTGAGAATGCATGGGGTAGACTGCTGGAAAAGAAGAAACTAGGAAGAGAGAGAAAGAACTCTAGAAATGTGCATATCAGTTCTCTTAAGTCTTTGGTTGAGTCCTGATCTTTGCCTATTGGGTGTAACTCCGTAAGGGTCCTAATAAACCCCAAGAACCAAGTAAGTCAAATAGTTTTTGTAACTCACATGGGGCTAGGGAGAGTTGTAGTTCCACCAGCTAGAATAGAGAGCCCTTTTATTACATGGGACATTGGACAGAGTCGTTAGAAGGGCCATGCTTTGACAGGGGAGCTAAATTAACTACCAAGTAAAGGTTACTCTGGACATGTCATACCAAGCCTAAAAAGAAAGATTTTTAAAGTATCAAAGTAAACCAAAATAAGTTAAGTACAAGTCAGAACAGAGTCCACTACTGCAATACTAATATTAAACTACTACAGAGTTTTAGTATTAAAAGAATACTAAAAATATGACACTGACCATTGTAAACTTAACAATGTCTAACATCTAATAAAATGTTAAGAGGTTTGCATACATAGCAGTAGAAAGAGATGACCCATAACTAGGAGAAAAAATTAATAAGTTGAAAGAAAATTTTAAGTGACAGAGATTATCTTCCAAAAGCTTTTATGAATCTCACAAGATGTACAAGAACTGTATCCCATAAAAATGTACACTTAAAAATTAATTAATTTTAAGAAAACAATATAGAGAAATATGATCATAATAAGGATAGAAATGCTAGGCACAAAACAGATCTTCCAAACTGTAGATATAATATTTGAAAAAGAAAGACATGAGATGAGATTAACAGCAGATTAGGTGTAGTATAAAAAAATCAATAAAGTTAAAGGCATCGAATTTGAAACTATCCAAAATGAAGCACAGTGAAAAAAATGATTGGAAAAGAAGAGCATATAACCAGTGACCTATAGGGAAATACCAAGTGACTCAGGATCCATAGCAATAGAATTTTAAAAATATATGTTTAACTATACAGATTTAAGAATCTCAAAGAGCTCCAAATGGAAAACACAAAGATAATCACATCAAGGAAGATCATTATTAAATTGCTGAATGACACTGATGAAGAGAAAATCTTTAGCAGGAAGAAAGGGGGGAAAGAGATTTTGTGTAGTAAACAAAAAAATATGAATAAGGGCACATATCTCATTGAATTTCTGTACACCAAAAGACAATGGAATGACAACTATAAAGTGCTAATATACCCAGCAAAAATATCTTTCTCAAATTAAGGTAAAATAAAGGTATTGTGGCCAAAATAAAATGAGAGAATTTGCATCCAATAGAAATACCATATGAGAAATATCTTAAAATTTTCTTGCAGCAGAAAGAAAATTATGCAAGAAATAAGTTTGACTTTATATAAAGAAATGAAGAACTATAGAACTGCTAAATATGTGGAAATATGTAAAATAATTTTCTCATTAAGAAATTTTTATAAAGGTGAATTTACTGTTTAGAGTAAAATTCAACACAATATATATTAAAGTGTATAATTTGTGTTTAAATCACATATATAACAATTGCAGAAACTATTTGAAGGAGGATATGCAATTATAATGTAAGATTCATACATGATATGAATAACAGATTTTGAAGTTAAATTGTATAAGCAAAGGACAAATATTTTAAACACTAAAAGAATCACTGAAAGAGTGAAGCAAAGATGCATAGCTAATGAACCATGTCAGTAGAAGATATCATTTCAGAAAGCAGTTGGAAATAAGCAATATCAAAACCATTGTTACCAGAGTAATAATCATTAATCCATATTAGTGATGCTTTATTATAAAATTACCATTATTTACAGTTGTATGTCATAATTTGCCTAAGAAAATTTAAAGTGACTTTCAGATTCTACTTGCCAATCCTTTCTACTATTTCTATAACAAGATAATGTGAACAAGAAATAAAGTGTTTAATAATAACCACTGGGACTTGAGATTGTAAGTCAGTGAAAGCTGAAAGTTACACTGTCAATATTAATTATTATTTTACTCAGATGCATTTATTTTCCTACCCAAATAAAATTATGTAAGAGGTTTAGATCTTTGGACCACAATGAAAGTGCCTATATGTAAAGTATAATGTCATTGGAAGTGATTAATTGAAAGCTTCCTACCCAAATAAAATTATGTAAGAGGTTTAGATCTTTGGACCACAATGAAAGTGCCTATTGCGCTCCATGTGTAAAGTATAATGTCATTGGAAGTGATTAATTGAAAGCTTCCAGAGGAGAGTACCAAACTTCTGATTGCCATGGCTCTGTCCCACACGATTTCTCTTCTAGCATCAAACTAACCTCTACTTCTTGAGAATTTCGTCTAATAAAAATGGCCCTACTATCTAGATCATCCCCTTTCACCTCTTATTTTGTACTCTCAAGAATTTTTTTTGATCGCCCTTCTGAAATATAGTCTTAGGTAATGCATTCTTTTGTCCTTTTTTTTAAATTGGTTGTATATATACATCCTTTCTATCATAATATTTACAGTGTGCTAGCTTTATAGATTAGCAACTTGTTACCATAAATCAGACTTATAAAGTATAAGACCATTATTATTAATGGAATTTTTTAAAACATCATACATAAAGCCAATCAACATTAGCATTTACGTAATTATTATTTACATTTACGTCTATTATATGGCTGTGTATATGTGTTAAGGAAAGGGATGATAAAGATAGGAGAAAAAAGATGCTAATGTTAGCAAAAACATGTCAATTATCACATAAAAGTATGGATATTACTATTTTTATGAATATATTTTAAAGGAAAATTGATTCAAATGCCATTTTATAGAAGAGTTACATGTATAAACCAAGGTAAAATAAATGTAGATAGTCATAACAATTCATATTCGTAAACTACACATCATGGTTCATTTATTTTTCACACAGAAAATGGATGAAACATATAAAATAATTAAGATCATGAGCCATTAAAAAGGCTGTTTATTTAAGCATTCAGCTTCCAGATCCAAGGGCATTCAGAATTACATTAAAAAAGGAAAATCTCTTATGCTTTGAAATAAATGTCAAAATATTACTGTAAGTGCAAGCTCTGACTTCTGTTGTCTCCATAATTCCAAAAATTAAAAATAATTTAGAAATGAATAAGATATGGTGAGGCAAACTTTGGCATGTTTTTATAATATTATTCTGAAATAATCACTTGCACTATTTTTTTAATCTTTTATAAATAGCTTGATATAAAAGTTCAGGAAGAAAAATGTATGATCAATGCGATACATAATATATAAATCATATTTTGTTTTAATATTAAAATATTTAAATTTTATTTTAATACTACAATGCTTAATATCAAACATAATATGTTTGAATATTGCATTAAATATTAATATGTAAATAATTAATATTACAGACATTTAATATTACAATTCCATTACAACCAGTAACACTATAGCTGTATTTAAATATTACAATTCTTGGTATCAAGAAAACATTCTAGGAATCTTGACAATATTCTTACTCATTACTTAGTGTTGTCTTAAAAACCTGGAAAAATTTAAAGCATAACATAGAGGGCCATAAATTCTGGAAGTTTTTTGTTTTATTTTATTCTGTTTTGTTTTGGGTAGTAGCATTGAGAGTCCAAGAATACATATACGGTCAGTAACAAAGTAGGCAAAAAAAATAGCTTGTTACATTGGGGTAACCCCCAGCTATGAAACTTTAAGATTTTAAAAGGAAATTATTTAACCAAACCATTAATTTACTCACTTTAACTCTTTACCTACTTTTAGTAATATCATTGCTAACGTAAAAACAAAACAAAACAAAAATTGTAATTAGAATTTCAAGGCATTTGTAATTTTATTATCATAGATGATTTGATTTGAACCAGTACTATTTTAGCTGCATGCTGCTTATTTCTTACAGCTTATGAAAAGCTGGACATTTGACTAAAAAGCTCTGTGCCTCAGTTTCCATACTGGTATAAGATCTCATCTTACTTGTAGAAGAATAAGAATTAATGTTACTTTATGTAATAATATACTTAGGACAGTGCATAGTACACAGAAAGTGCTTAAAAATATTAGAATTATTGTTTTTATTTTTACCATTATTACTATAATAATAATTATCGATTCATAGTAGTGACTGTTTTTAATAAGATAAGCAGTATTTATAGTTACATGTCATAATTGGCTTAAGAATATAAAAGGTGCTTTTATATTCTATTTGCCAATGCTTTCTGTTATTTCTATAGCATGTTATTAAAGTTTACAGAGGTGATATGAGGTTGATGAGGAAGATCATGGGCTACCCTATGTGATCTGTCATTAATACTGTTATAAGCCAAGTGTAGATTGAGGTAGGAGTCACCCACAAAATTGTGTTCTCATTGAAAAAAATCATAAAGATGACATTCTCTTCTGCATGATTTATGTCCTAGCATTAATATTGATGGATTATTTTAAAGACCATTTGCTAGCCTGTAATAATTAATTTCACATAGCATTTCCAAATTAATTGCCCTAAACCACCATTTACAAAAGCTTTTCACTATTTTCAGGATGCATTTTAAATTACAGAGTTCAGAAATAAAATTACAAAACAAAGCAGAGTGTGGGGGAAAGAGTGGGAGGGGGGAGTTGGGGATAATTGGGTGGGGAAACGGGATACAAAAGTAATTTCTGGTAATGGGTATGCTCCCAGTATGAATCTGGCCCTCACATGATGGGCATGAGGGGTGACTATTAGCTTTGTATCTCATGAATATTCTTAACAAATTACAATAAATAAATAAATAAAATATCACATGAAACTAAAATTTTAAAGGAAAATACTGATATACCTGACTACATAAAGATTAAAACTTTGCAAAGCCAAAAACTATCACAGTGTAAACAATAAATGATGAACTTAGGAAAATATTTTTTAAAAAGATTAATTTCTTAATTTGCTTTTGAAATCCATATGCGATTTGGCAATAATTGTAATTTGCAAATATATTACCTTCTACTTATTTTAGAAAATATTCTAAAATATTTTGATTTCAATGAGATTCTTCCACTCAGAGCCTACTAGAAATGCATGCATATCTTTACTCCCTGGCCAAAACTCTTGGCTTTCCATGCATAAAGTTTTTTACATCTCATTTAATTTCTTTCTTTCTTCAAGGCCCTCTCAACATCTCCTTCTTCTATAAATTGACTCAGCCACTCCAGGCTACAAAGTACTCTCTTACTCTCTTATCAACTCCATTCTCAAACTCAAACGTATTTTCTGTCTAAGGTGCCAATCAATGTAGCACAATATATGTTGTGTATGTAAGACACACACATCTTAGGGATTTTAAAACTGTGGTCTTTGATACTCCGCAATTTAAAAATACTGTTTAGAATTACTATACTAAACAAGGATTTACTGCAGAAGGAAGAAATGCTCTTTTGAAAGTTAGATGTAGAAAAAAATAGTAAACCTAACACAGGTAATTAAAGAGACATCTACCCAGTCAGGTAGTACAGGACTCAGGACTGACATTTATTCCCCATTCACTGGTCAAGTAACACTAGTGGTTAAAATATTAGAATAATTCCATATCAGTTGGTAAAAAGCTATAGCTCCCTTACCCCTGCTTACCCCTCCCCTCACTGCCCTGACTGTCTCTTAGAATTTCACTAACAACCAAGGATCAAGTAATAAAAGTATTAATGCCTAACATGGCAGGTACAAGGTATGCTACCTGGTGACTAGACAGCACTGTTTAATATAGAAAAAATCTAGGCAAAGAGCTGATATTGCAATTAAGTCTGGGTGTCTGAAAGACATTAAGAAGAAAACAGGTTTCACTGCCTAAAAAAATAAAATAGGCTTCATCGGGGAACTTATTTATATAAATAAGTCAGTTAAAGGAACTAGGTTAAAATGGATTCATGTTAAAACCAGCAGGAATAAAATCAACGACAATGTATATTGAGAAGTTAATATAAAAAAATTAAGATAAAACAAGCAGGAAGTTGACTTATTGCTGCATTTCCTGATATAGCATGAAACTTGAATTTCTGATGAAGATTATTCCTTATGGAACATAAGGTAGAGATGAAGCTCTACATGACAGTCAAGTGGCATATATGTTAGATGTAGTTTTAGGTAAAAGAATTCCAAGCAACTAATTATGCACCATAGTCAATGGAGTGACCACTTTCAGTCACTTAATGCCATTAATAAAATTATCCAATTGTAAGTATCACAATCACCTTAAATTCAGGCATATTCCCCCATTTGGTTACCTAAATTCTTCTCTTGGATTTCATGATTTCTGGAAATGATCGGAACAGCTTATTCACTAAGCCCACTTGGAATCCATGCTACCAAGCTCGAGTAATACTATTGATGCTCTTCAAAATCCTTTAATCAGCTTATTTTTAATAGCCAACCTATTCCCCGTAGCATTTATTATCATAAGCCTTTTACACAATCTTCAAGGCTCTGGTCTCCCTTCTTCCATATTCTAAGAAAATACCCTCAAATCTTACTCATGGGATAACAAAGATCACCAATTATATTCATATGGCATTTGTTTTAGCTCAGAACTTTTAGTTCCTTCACCCATGTTTCCTGCTTCTATTTGCTTTTTTAAAAAAGCTAGTCTTTCTTCTTTATGCATTTTGAGTTGTACTGAACGCTTCCAATCCCTAATCCTTTTGCAGTTAGAATGTCTCATTTATTTGATTCTTCTGAAGATGTGGCTGATGTTATGAGCTAATAATTGTAGAAATTGGGTAAGAGGACTTGGAGCTTTATTATGCCATTCTTTCTACTTTTGTGTGTATTTAAAATTTACTATAATAATCTATTTCAAAAAAATAAAACATGAAGAAAGAAGTTGAAAAGTTGAAGATTATAGTGCAATATTGAGATTAGAGGCCAGATTTAAATAAATAGTAGAAGAGTGATCACAAATTAGATTGTAGATGTTTTAAAAATGATAAATTATTTACAGTATCCAAAGTAGGTAAAAGTTAGATGTATTAAGATATGGGATACATGAGTGTCTTTAAGCATAAAGGAGTGAGCCAAGAAATAAGAGATTCTAAGTGCAAAGTAAGTAAGTTGTTTTTATTAAAGCCAATGACATGCTTTTCTGAATGTGGTGACTAGGGATGGCTATAACTTGCAAAATCTTTCACAACAGATTGATCTGGCCAATGAATGTAGTTTAAAGTGTTCATTCTGAGACTCAAATTACTCTTTTTTTAAGTTTTTGTTGTTGTTGCTTTTAACCAACAGAAAACCATCAAAGCCAAAAATCTCTATTTCTAAACTTCCTTTGACATGCATGAGAAATGTGGTACCTATTAACCAAATTTCTAGAGATGATAGATCGTGGGAAAGCAAGAGCATTTCTAAAGGAAGCCACATCTAGTCTTTCAGAATGTCAAAATAGTTATGATATTGTTATGTTGAAAAGACTTCTCCATATTAGTATTCAACAGATGAGGCTTCAGGCTACTTAATCTCAAAAAGATGGTAATAAATATAATTTTTTCTCCATATATGTCCACTTCAACTTGTAAAATTATAATATATTGGAAATGGGAATTCATGAGCCAAAGGAAAGTATAATTGTCCCTTTTGAGGTTTAGTTGGAGAAATAACTTATACAAGACAGTATTTTTAAAACGTTCATAATATATATATTACCATGACTTGAGGTTTATGGTCTCATTTTTTCCCCCTAAAATGATCTTACGTAAAAAATGAGTGCCTTTACTTTTTGTCAAAAGTGTGTAATTTTGGCATTAAGTCAAAACACCTGTAATTATAGTACATAGAAGTATCATAACCCATGAGAAAATATCAATGAAGCATACTTGTGGATAATTTTTATTAGTTTTCATTGGATGTAACAGCACTTTCTTTAAAATTTAGTGGGGTTGGCACACATAAAGAAACAGTGTATCTAACACAATGCTATTTTTGATTAGCGTTTATTGCTTAGTTCAGTCTCATTTTTTTTTTTGCTCCATATCAGGTTTGAGATATGAATCAGACTGAACACTTACACCTTCTCTTATCCTTAAAAGCAAAGCTCTACTTAGTAGCAAGCGACATCAACACATAAGGAGTAGTAGTTGATGTCCCCACACTGGTGACAGGTAGTGGGCAGTCCTTCACGTTTTCCACTACTGTCACAGAGGATTTCCATGGACAGGGAAAGAAATCACATTAGTAAACTAAACAACAAAATATACTCTTAAGATTCCATTCAATATGAGCATTTCTCTTCATTATCGTTCACAGATACTCCTGACTTGGACTATAAAGCCCCAGCTGTCCAACAGTCCTTTTCCGCTTGGTGTCAGCACATCACTGAAGACTACCTATATTTCAGGTCTGGCAATTTTGTTGCGCTTGTTCCTCAGTTAACTATTCATAAGTAACTCCTCATTAATTAATATGTAGCTATAGATTAAAGAAGGGTATGTAATGCAGCAGGATTAATGATAAATTGCTGATGTGTCCATCCCATAATTTAGGTCTGTGGTCACTTGATGACTAGCTAGGCCGACTTAAAAACTATGAGCTATTTCTAAAAAGAGAACAACTGTCTAAAGAAGAGTATATTGCCTTGCTCCAAAATTCTATCTGAATTTGCTAGAGGCTCCATCTGCCACAAACAATTTTATCATTTGATCAATTGGAGAGACACTTCTAAATTGCAGAGCCACTTGAACGGTAGTCTGGATGTATGACTAAGACTTTCCTTCTCTTTGATCCCTACTCAAAGATGGAAATATTACAATTAACTCAGCAAGCATATTGGAGTACCACAATCAAATGTACCATGTGTTGCCTCTCAAATACACACATTTTTGTATACCTTACTGAGATAAACTATTAATGAACCAGCCAAATGTTTTCACTATGTAGAGGGTATCCCGCAAAGCTCCAGGCAACTGGATTTCTAGAGACCTCACTGAGAGGCTGCACACCAGAATTTTTATAGCACTTTGTGACAAGTATGCCTTATCATAAAATGTTGGCCTTTTCTACTTCTTTGCTCTTAGTTTCAATCTAAATAATTTTATCAATGAAGCAAGCTAGTGTGATATTTTATGGAATGTCAAGGTAAAGTTGATGAAGATCTTATTGACTAGAATATGGCAGAAAAAATGGTGAGTTTATAAGTGTATGTCCCTCAGGCAAGAAAATGAAGAGTTCCTGTTATCCTTGCCTGCATTTAGAGATCCTTGCAACTTGGGGGTGGAGGATATTTAGAGTTTTTTTTTTTTTTTTAAAAAAAAAGCATTTACTGATCACAGAGCAAGAGGTTGTGTTGGTTTGCTCCATTATATACAGAACAGCTATAATTGAAGCCCTAACCAGATTTTGTAATATTCTTCAAGACTTGTTCAATTTATGCCTAATACAAACACATAAGATAAATAAAGATTGCTATAAATTATTACCCATATAACTTTCCCTAAGTATATTTTCCCCATGCATAATTAGCATAAACTCAAATCCAGTTGGTGATGACTCAAGTTATTAGAGTATATATTGTGATGACTCAGTAAAGTCCATAAGACCTAAGAGTTTGAGGATAGATATATAAAAAGATATAACTTAACTATGATAATTATATACATTTATTAATATAATGCACAACACATTTCAATCTTCAAATGAATCACAGTTTAAGGATATAAGCATTAGAAAATTTAAAAAAATATTTTGATGTATTTTGTTTATCTTGAGGTACATGTGAAATTTCTAAACAAGACAGAAGAAATGAAAGAAGCCACTTAAGGAAAGATAAATGTAATTAAGTACATTCAAATGGTTCAAAAACTAGCTCACAAATATAATGAAAATACGCTGGCTAACTATTTTTAAATTTAAAATTATTTTAAAATTTTAAATCCAGATAACCAATAAATACAGGCAATGATTATCTGCTCAATCCATTTGTACTCAGATTAATTATGACTGACCAAAAATATATATGAAGATATTCCACTTATTTGCATAAGGAATAAATAAATATTTTCACACACTGATCAAAGGATATGCCATCCTTTTGAAAGCAATATGGTAATGTATGCTGACAGCAACCACTTAATACTCTTTAGCTGCACTATTGTGAATTTATTCTGTAAATAAAATACTACCATTATATATGAATAATATACAAGGCGAAGATTAATAAGTTATTTTTACATATTTATTTATCCAGTAACAAGTCCATGTTATTTTTATAATTAAAAGAAAATGAAACCAAGAGAAATATTAAAAGCATTCATACTGCTTGCTCAAATTGTAGGAGATTTCCAAGAGATGAGATTTCACACAATGGCAAATAAGTTATCATTTTTGGTTTCACTAAAATATAAGAAAAGAATTAAGCAAATTAATAATTTCACATATATAAAGGGGAAATTTAATCTTTGAATATAAACAAGGTTCTTTAAATGCCATAAAATTATACAGAATTATTCTATCATACAGCATTTTAAGTTCCAAAGATGTATGAAATTTTATTTGCCATTCTAATTACTAAGAAATGTATTGTTAATTTCATTTGGAAAAAAAATATGGTTGTCATGAGATAATTTTGAGGATATATAATTATTGTCTATTTATTTAGAATTTTTCTATCCTGCATTAGAAAATAAGAAATAATTCCTATATGAATAAATGACTACAAAAATAAATGATTATAAAAAAGATTGGCCTCAAATGCCTTATTCTTCATGCTGCTTGGGCCATCTTTGTTGGTTAATGAATAAATAAGGACCAATTTACATAAGGCCTCCAGGGAGCCCTCAAGATGAGTATCACAATTCTATAAAAACATTTCTGTTTTATGCATTGCTAGAAGCAAACAGAAATCACAAAGCTTCTAGTATATGAAGAATTTTTTGCCAGAAAGATTGTTACTTCAATTTAATTTCATATTTTGCACACTCTTTATGAGTATTAGTTTCTTTAATTTGTTCTTTAGGCATCGATAGTAGTACATGTAGCCTATCTTCTAGGTGATCACTGTATTAGTTGTTTAAGTTACAATGAGATATGACACTATATCAGTAATCACAAGCATTGTACCTTCTGAGTGCTTTATAATCACATGGATGTTTTTTTCAAATGATATAAACTAGAATATCTACCTACCTTTATTATCTGATATGGATATTTTATACTTTATATTGTTTATATAAAATCATATGCACTTTCAGAGTTGAAATATGAAGCATGGTCTATGAGTGTAATTCGGAAGCAAGTTCTGTGTAAAAGAGGCATAATGGGAATAAAGACATAAATTTTTACATAACTACAGTGAAGAAAAAAAAGACACCTAAGTGGTATAATTTCATTTATCAACAATTCTAATTGTTAGAATTACACAATTGAGTAAAACAGCCCCAAATCCCCACACTCAAGAAACTTACACAGAATTGGGAGAGAAAATAATGGGAAAAACTAAACACATACATTATATGTATGCATTACATATACGTGTATTATATATGCACATATACATATAGACATACATGTACACATATGTAAACATAAATATGCATATGTGTTTATACATTAATATCTATAATTTTACTTAAGAGTTAAAGAGAAGAATGAAGCAGAAAGAGGAGAAGAGAAATGTAGGAAGTAGGTGAAGCTTTTGCAATTTCAGATTAGGTTAATCTAAGAGAAGTGACATTCAAGTAAAGAGTCTCCCCATGAATACAGGGGGAGAGAGAATTCCAGGAAAAGGAAGAACAAGTACAAAGGATCTTAGTGGGATGAATGCCTGGTACGAATGCCTGGCACATTCAGGAAATTGTGAGGTCAGTGTTTCTTGAGCAGCGTGAGCAGAGAAAAATAAAATATAGTATACCTGATAAAATAAAATAATCAAAAACAGATTAAGAATGACTCTTCTTAACAAAACTTTACTTAGCCCTCTCTGAGTTCTTTTCTTAACTAGGCCTTGATCTTGGCCTTCTGTGTCTGTCCTTCCAGAGTATAGTTTTAACAAAAATTCTGCTAAAACAGCTTAAAGAGAATCATCCCACTCATAATATCTGATTACTGTCAATACCTACTCAAATTCCTCATCCCATACCATCCTACAGATGATATCTAATCATCCTTGCCTACCTTTCATCAAGGATTCTGTTAGGTCAGTTTAGCAAGAATTCCTCTCTACCTCTGATGTCTCAGTAATTTCTCATTCCAATTTCCGATCTCCCAACCTGCTCCTTGGTTATAAATCACCATTTGTTCTTATTGTATTTGAAGTTGAGCCTGATTTCTCTCTCCTATTATGATAGGATCTCTATAGTCTTGAATAAAGTCTTCCTTACATTTTTAAGTGTTAGAATACTTTTTTTCTATAACAGGGTCATTATCGATGTTAATATATATCTATACAACATGTATAATATATATGTGTACAACATATATTAACATTGATAATATATAATATATATATATTTTATATTATATATATATATATATAATAACATTGATAATGTTTTATCTTCATAAAACTAAAGATGACCTAAAATAATCTAATAAACCAATGCATATTTATTGTGGAAAATAAAAAATGTGATTTTTAAAAATAAGCTAACTACTTATGATTATTTATGGCTCAATAGCTATATCTCTCAGTATTTATTCTCTTTGACATTAAGGATAATTCAGATCAAATAAGTTGAAAAACTAATGTATTGGTGTTTATGTAAAAACAGTGTTTTACATTTTTTTTTTTTTTACCACTGAATAAAGTAAGTGCTTACTCCATTTACAACAGAAATATAGTGGACTGAATGTTGCTGGATTGTGAAGCTCTAGTGCTTACTGCTAGGGGGAAATTAGCTGTTACAAAGGAAGTATTAAGATGGTTCACAATGGGGGGCTGATTTTCAAAATGAACCCAAATCAAGAAGTAAATGCAAAGGAAAAAATAAAATAAAACTCACCTCATTGCTGAGCAAGGGTATATCTCACTGGCAAAATATAGGAAGAAAAAAGTACTGAATTAAATGAGTGTGTTAAAGGGCCAAGAAAACAGAAAAAAAATATATATATATATACATGTTAATAAGTAAAGCTAAAAAACAAACACTTTGCAAAAGTATTAATGAGCAAAGCCTTTTATATAAATCAATTGATACAAACTGTAGGCAAATAGATTGAGGATTTGCCACGCTTGAATTCTAGGTACAGGAGTGCTAAAACAGACACCTACAATTTCTATCCAGAATAGAATCAAGTGAGAATAATGTAAAAAACATACAAGGAGCCCAATTATACCACAAGTGAAATTACTTCGTCACTTGGCTCCCTGGTTATGGATGCATTAGCTTGAGAAACTGGAAGTTTACAGTAGAATTCTATTAGATAACTTTTTTAACTGATGCAGACAGTATTCCTCTACAGTGCAGCAACAGTGTACAATACTGAACAGTGTTTAATTTTAGAGTTTTAGTTATTCCAAAAAACTTACTTGACTTTATTTAAAACCTTGAAAAATAATTACATTGTAAAATGCTAAATATACTAATTATCCTGATTTGAGCATCACATATTGCACACAGGTATTGATATTCAGCTCTGTACACCATAGATATGTACAATCAACTATGTTTCAATTAAAAAAAATCTTGAATTAATGAGCCCCTCTTTTTGTTCTTATCAACAGTGGCCTACTGGGAATGATTTCTGCCTGGCAATATAGGCAAGATTCTGGTTTCCAGAATGAGAGAGAAAAAAAAAGGCTGCATCTCCCAACACCACTGTACTTTTTATTCTACCCTGAAAACAACAGTTTTTAAAGGGGTCAGTCATTTTGAATTGTGTGCAGATAGCCTGTGTAACTTCGTCTCAACCTACTTCTGAGCCAGATAGAACATATCAGAATAACTAGTGCAATTAAGAACTTTATTAATGAACAAAATTTTTAGTGATATATTTGATTAAAATTTCTATGGTTTTCTTATAAAAATAAAGTCATAATAACTTCTATGTGCTTTTCTTGAATGATTAAACTATGGAAACCTTTTAACAATTTAATGAGAATAAATACTCTTCCATTTTTTGTTATAATTCATGGATAGAACCTAAAGGAAGTTAAAAGTGAGATGAAAATGTGCACTTTGTAGATTTGGTTTAGAACCTTTGTTTTCTGGTTTTGTATAAGGAGTTGCAATGAAGATCTTCTGACACTTTGGCACACCTGGTGTATTAGATCATCTGACTTCCAACACGGTGACTGGGAAAGCCATAAGACTTGGAAATGGAGTTGTTTTCGGGCCGGCCCCGTGGTGCACTGCTACAGTGCGCCACTTGGGAAGCGCGGCGGTGCTCCCGCCGAGGATTAGGATCCCACATACAGACCGGTTCCCGCTCACTGGCTGAGCGAGGTGCAGGGAGCAACACTGAGGGTTGCGATCCCGTTGCTGGTCCCAGGCCGGTACCGGCACGACACTGAGGGTTGCGATCCGTTGCCGGTCATGAAAAAAGACAAAAAGGAAAAAAAAAAAAAAGAGAGAAATGGAGTTGTTTTCTTTGATTTCAATAAAATTCTATGAATAATGGCTAATAGTTTCTTTAATTACTGCTAGAAATATGGTCTCACAAATTTTTACCCAAAAGCAGTTTTTATTTTCCTAAAGAAAACAGGTTTGTAATCATGTATAAGACTCCTAACCAGAGTTCTGGAAATAATTTTTCAGTTTTGTTGGATTTAATTCCACATAAGGCATCTCTAGCACCTTAAAATTCCAAAGCTCCCTTTTCCTACATGTTGAGTATGGGGTATCTCAAAATTTTCCATGTAGTTCTAAGGAATCCCTAGCCTTACTGCCAACAAAACCCCTTTTAACCTTGATCAGAAACTACTGGACCTGTCAAAAGTGAGGTTAACCTTGAAGCTGTCCTTATTCCAGGGGGCCAGTTAGCACCTCATTGCTGTTCACAGGTTTTTGTTCAACTCCATGACTTGACCCCTCTGTGTATGAAATCAGCCTCACTTAAAGATCCTGGGGTACATATCCTTAAGACTGAGTCAAAGTGCAAATTAGAGGGACTACTCAATATTAAGCTGTAAAGCATCTCTTCTTGATGGTGATTACTGAATTAATTCAAATCATTTCAGAGTTCTGTATTTAATCAAAATTAATGAATTCATCACCCGTGCACTGATTTATTTGTGTGATTGGAACTAAAAAGGTCATTCTCATCATTTTTCATCTTTTAATATCAGTTTTTCTATTGAGGAGAGTAGACTTAATCCCTCTTGAAAAGGGAATTTTTTTATTTGTAAATTGTGTGAATCAATTTAATTCTCTATGAATAGGCTTTACTCATATTTTCAATGCACTTGAAAAGGATGTACTGTGAGGGAGAGTCAGTGTTTATCTATTTACTCTAAAAGAACATCCTGGAAATGGATTATATGTCTCCATAGAGCTTTAGGAAAACTTTTGTTATTGTACCTGACAGTGTTTCAACATTATGTATTCAAGTGTCCATTTCCTCCCCTCTTTCCTTTCTTCACTGAATCTGAATTTGTAAAGGAAAGGAACTCTGTTTTCTGTATTTCATATTATCTGTGAGTGATGAAATAATAGTACTTCGCAGTTGTTCGATCATATTTTTTGACTAAAGGGATGGAATGACCACATTACACAATTGGATATCAACCAATTTATACTCTTTATACCCTACAACTATGCTTTTCTGATGCCAGGAAACTTCTCAAATCAGGAAGCTAGTATCACATAGAAGTGAAGGGGTAAAGGACAAGAAACATGAAAACTTAATTTGTTTTCCCTTAAAGAGATGAGAAGAATAGAGTAGCTAATGAGAATGTATGCAGGGTATCTTCATGTATTAGTTTTCTATTGTTGCCATAACTAATCACCACAAACTTGGCAGCTTAATATAGCAAAAAGTTATTTTCTTACTGTTCTGTAGGTCAGAAGTCCAAAATGGGTCTCACTGGGATAATATCAAGCTGTTAACAAGGCTGCATGCCTTTTTGGAGGCACTAGGAAAGAATTCATTCCCTTGCCTCTTCCATCTTCTCTCAAGGGCAACTACATAGCTGATGGTCCTTTTCCCATGAAAATCCAGAAAATTTGGACTGACTCTTCCTCCTGCTAACATCTGTCTGGGCACCCCCTCTTCCACCTCCCTCTTCTATCTTCCTCTTTTACTTCTCTGAGACCTTTGTTATTGGATTGTAGTCACTGTGATAACACAGGGTACTATCCCTGTCTCAAGATCCTTAACTTAATCACATCTGCAAAGTCCCTTGTGCCATTGCAAAGGGACACATTCACAGGTGAATTGCTTCTCCACAAGGGAAATATTTTTGAGACATATTATTGTTCTTTTTAACATGAGGGAAGAAGAAAATACCATTTGATGACCACTAGCAATGTAATAGGTACTACTGAGTTACTCTGCCATGAATTATCACAATAAGGCATTATACACTAAACATATATTGAGCATTTTCCATGTAGCTACCTTTCCATGTGTTAAGTACTGGGCAGGAAAAGGTTATCTAGACACACAAGGTATTCCCCTTGATGCATTTAACATTCTGGTCTGTTTGATGTTAATAAAAAGTAATGATAAAATAAACGAGTGAATTGTTATTGAGAAATGTGTTGCAAGGGGAATTGATATCATGATTTTATTATGAAGTAAGAGATGAAGGCTTACTTTTATTACAATAGAAACATGTGAATGATCTTTTTTACTAATACTGAATAATTACAATCACTTATGGGAAGACCTAACACATTATTACTTTCACATGATGGTCAGGTGAAGTAATTGAACAATTACTACTTGAATAATTTGTCCTCGATTATACAACTACTTTGACAGCAGCCCAGATATTTTGACCATAAATAAAACATATTTTTTTATGAAATCCAATTGACATTAGATTGTTTCTACTTTCATGTACATCAGAAGTTCCCAACTGGGGGTGATTTTTGCATCATCCCTTCCCTGGGGACATTTGGCAATGTCACAACCTGGGTAGAGGTATTGCCAGAATCTAGTGTGTAAAGACCAGGGGTGCTGCTAAACACATCAGTACACCAGACAGTCCGTTCCCCAATAACAAGGAATTCTGCACCCCAAAATGTCAGTGGTGTTCAGGTTGATTCAGTTTGATCCATATAGATTTAGTGAATAAGGGTAACTTTAAGAAAATTGGTATGTAGTCACCCTGGAATTGTAGAGATGAAATTATATAATCTATGGAAAGCACTTGTGAGGTTAGATATTTAATGAATGACAATGATAAACAAGGGCAATATCGATGATGATGTTGAAGATGATGACAACTATTGGCAGTTGTACATGCAGGGAGAAAATGTGAGACTGAATAGAAGAGACGTGAGTTGACAGAAGGCTTTGTCTAGACTCACAAAGACTGGGTAGGTCTAAATTCAGCTGGTAGATATGGCTTGGCTGTCGAATTTTATCCCTCCTAGACAACTGTATTCCCAATATCAATCTAACTCAAATATTTGTCTCACTCTATACCCACAGGCCTACATCTTTCTTTTTCTCAGAACACTGAGAAATAGATCATTGTGGCTGGTGCTGTTTTCACTGACAATCTTAATTAGTGAAAATTTGGTGAAGTTCATTATTAAAGACAAGTCTATCAATGTACAATTCATGAGGAAGATTGCTGTTTTCATTGACAATCTTAATTAGTGAAAATTTGCTGAAGTTCATTATTAAAGACAAGTCTATCAATGTACAATTCATGAGGAAGATGGCAACAGCCTCCATTTATGTTGTGCTTTATAATTTTTAGATATTATTTATATTATGTAACTTGACCTCACCCAATCCTGTGAATTATTCATAGAGGTTCTTTTCTACAATCTTTTCTTTTAGTGTATGATAAATCTGTATGGTTGTTTATACTTCTTTTTACTATTTTGAAAAATATTGGAGTTGGAACTAAAACCTGTAATTCCAGACCTTTGACAAGGTTCCTTTGTAACTATTCTAGATATCTTTTCATTAGTGCAATAATAATAGTCTTCATTTATCTGAGAACATTACAAGGTTTTTAAAGATATTTATAAATAGCTTCTACCTAAATTATGTTTTTAGTAAACTTTTAAAAATAAATTGAGCTATAACATAAACACAGAAAAAGTAGAAAGCATAAGTGAATAAATGAAAAGATTTCCACAAAGTTATCACACAGTGTAATCTTTGCCAGTCAAGAAACAGAATACTACCAGTCCTCCAAAAATCTCCACTTTGCACCCTACTCATCAGTCTCTTCAAAAGTTATTATTTTAATGGAGGGAAATTTTATATTTAATAAGATTCATTGCCCTAATTTTTCAATCCATAAGATTCAACAATTTTATATACCTGTGAATGGTATTAACCATTATCCAAACAAGACATTTACATTTTTATCAAACCAAAAATTCCCTCATGCACCCTTCCAGTAAAGAAACCTCCCATTCAGGCAACTTCTTTTTAATTTATATACTTATAGAAAATTTTCTCGCACTTTCGCTTTATGTAAATAAAATAACACCATTACATTTTGTGCATATGTATGTAAGTGTGTATACTCAGAACACTATTTCTGNACCAAAAATTCCCTCATGCACCCTTCCAGTAAAGAAACCTCCCATTCAGGCAACTTCTTTTAAATTTATATACTTATAGAAAATTTTCTCGCACTTTCGCTTTATGTAAATAAAATAACACCGTTACATTTTGTGCATATGTATGTATGTGTGTATACTCAGAACACTATTTCTGTTTCACCCACTTTGTTGCAAATGTAAGCAGTTTGTTCTATTTTTTATTGCTGAAATCTAATGGATAAGCATGCCACAATTTGTACGCACAGTCTCCACTTGATGAATATTTGGGTTATTTCCAGTTTTAGACTATTATAAAAAAGACTGATATAAACATTCTTGAACATATCATTAAGTGAACATATATATTCATGTATCCTTGATAAATGCTGGAAGTGCAACTGTTGTGCCATACAGTGGAGGTATGCCAAAGCTGCTGGATAAATCTTAATAAGGATAAATTTAATCTTTCAGGTCTAAAGGAAGCTCAATGCAGAAGTAAACATAATTGTTCTATTTTGTGTCATGAGGAAAGCTGTAATTAAAAAAAAATAACAAGGAGCTTTTCTTGCTAATAGAGATCCTTATCTTATTTCAGACACTGGGAATGTTCAAGAGCATTCGGTTATGAATGAAAAGTGAACATTTCTTAGTTATCTCCTGTGGATGAAAAATAAACATCTTCTGTATAGCATAAACTATGGTAGATGCTTTGAAAGTATCAAAGAAAGCTTTAAATTTTATAATATCTTTGTATAGTAAAAGAGAAATAAATGGTGTATTAATTTCCTATTGCTATGTTAACAATCACTACAAGCTTAGTGAGTTAAGAGAACACAAATTTATAATCTTAAAGCTGCATAGGTCAGAAGTTTGACACATCCCTAGTTTCTATGCTTTTTTTT
>NW_007735262.1:31207-32404 GCF_000696425.1 Galeopterus variegatus | reverse complement strand
GATGGACATTTGGGTTGATTCCAGCTCTTGGCTATTGTGAAGAGTGCTGCAATGAACTATGCTTTTGCCTATTTAATGACAAAATAAGTCAAGGCAGTGCGAAGAGTTTTCCTGATGGATAACCTGGTTGCCAAATTTATGCTTATCTGTCTCCACTGCTTGTTGGGGCCCCACCTCCTCCTGATGATCAGGGTAAATTACCCTTTCTAGAAAAGGTAAATCTTTTCTTTTTCTTTCTTTCTTTTCTTTTCTTTCTTTCTTTTTTTTTGGCACTTGGCATTAGAAGGCTAAAGTGATGAATAATAGTGTCAGGTCCGAACCTGCGGCAAGTAAGAGAATCCAGGCAGAGAGAGAGGTTTAAAGTAAGCAAGCTTTAATAATGTGCTCACGGGCGAGGTTCTGTCGCCCGCAAGGGAGTAGGGCTGGGGAAGTCATGCCCAGGATAGATGCAAACAGGTATTTATAGGGGAGGGCTGTTGGTGGGTTTTTTGCCTATATATGGTGTGGAATTGAGCAGGGTTCAGTTTCCAGTTCCCACCTAATAGGGGTGACGTAATTCCAGGGAGGGTCAGGGGGGAGGGGTAGAGCTAACAAGATCGAGGAGGCTCTGTTGCCACTTTGTTGCCACTTTCTGGTCCTCCTGATCCCACAGGCCCAACAATATGCACAGTCAACAGTATGTGTGTATACTCAGGACACTATTTCTGTTTTACCCACTTTACTGCAAGTGTAAGTGAGTAGTTTGTTCCATTTTTTATTGCCGAAATCTATAACTGGTGTGTAACCAGCTATTTCTCCTGGTAGAAGCACTGTCCTTCGAAAATCCAGGGCCTATAAACTTTCATAGTGTGTGGGCAGGCTGCAAAAATTCTCCAAGTGGCGGCTGCAGTGACGGTAAGCAGAGGCACTTGCATTATTTCCTGGACATATGAATTCTATTACTTGGAGAATCAGAATAATATAACATTGTTAATTTAAGGTGTTTTAACATCTTAGAGAATAATGTAACACCTTTCATCCTCTAAGCTTTAGTTTTGTCACATCTTTGAAAGGCTGTGTTATTGCTCTATCATCGCTAAAGATTATCGTGGTGTGGTATGTAGTAGGAGCAATGGGTCTCATGGTCACAAGCCTAGTGCACATTTTCTTTGTTGTTAAGCATAAATGGAGTGCTCTGGCATATCGATTCCATGCCAA
>NW_007735262.1:29989-31087 GCF_000696425.1 Galeopterus variegatus | reverse complement strand
TGCACATTTTCTTTGTTGTTAAGCATAAATGGAGTGCTCTGGCATATCGATTCCATGCCAATGTATGAAACACTGTGCAATTCTCTAAGACTGGTGTTGCCTGAGGTTTTACAGGGAAGAAAAAAAAAAGTCAAGTTTTTACCAAGATAAATCCTTGTGCTTCCAAGGTACAAAGGAAACAAAGCAATCAATTTGCCACTAAGTAATAGTTTATCTCTGATGGATGGTGTAATATCGGTCCCTGTTACTTCCAGGTGGAACACTCAGCAAGAACAGTACCTAGGTCAATTGTGGTGAGTGAGAGACTACATTATTGGAATAATGCATGACCTTCATCTCTGCCTCCATGGCTTCATGAACTCATTGTGCCGTCACCAGGGTAGCTAACAAAAGAAGCTGGATGAGTGAATTGGTGAAGTTATTTTCTCTAATGGGTTGTTTACTGCTTCTTCCATGGTGGATTCACTCTCGTGGGGGTTAACGTGCAATACACATTTTATTCTCACTACAGTAGGTCCATTCACATGCTTCCACCCCAGACCTCCTTCCAATTTTATAGTCTTTAGTTGCCTAAAAAGCCAGGTTGTTCACTGCTGTCCATGAATAACAACTTTCAACAGTTTTCTTCTCACACAAAGTGGGTGAAAAGAATTCAACCTGAAGATCCTACGATTGAAAGGATTTTATCATAACTCTCTCATTAGTACCCATTAGTGGCGTTTTAATGCATTTTCAGCTTGTTCAAACATGCCAAGCTACCCATCTCTGAAGAGAACTTGGACTTTTCTTCCATTGTCAGGTGCTCACAAGGGAACTCACACAAAATTGTCATACCCAAGTTGGTGGATGGCATGGAAGTCTTAGTCATTTTCTTATGTAGCTTGCTGTGACGCCTGGTTCTGCTCATCCCAGATCTTGGATGGATCTTTCCCATTTTTATAATGGATTATTCCTAAGGCCACCATAACTTATGATTTAGTGGATCTGACAGAAATCAGTGCATGAGGGACAATTTGAGTCACATGGTTCATTTCTGTGCCATGATTAGGGACTCCATCTCTACCAATGCCCCGTAACAGGACAGGATTTTTTTTTTTT
>NW_007735262.1:26992-28598 GCF_000696425.1 Galeopterus variegatus | reverse complement strand
TAGCACTTTTTCTGATCTGATCTCCACAAAGAGTAAGAATCTCTCCATGTCACTAAGCAAACGAACATCAGCTGTATTTTTAAGTGTGGAATGTGCTTCCAAAGCTTGAAGAAGTCTACTAGGCATTGTGTGTCCTTCTTAGTTATGGAAGGGGTGAAATGAAATAACTTATACTTGATTTTAGAGAATGATTTTCTCATAGACTCCAGACATATGGGCATCAAAATCTTCCTTAATATGGTGCACCTTTGAATATTTGTAAACACCCCACATTTTTTGCTCATCCAGTGCAAATTGCATGATATTACTGAGAATGAATCTATAAGCTATTTTGTGGAAAATCAAGGTCTTCCAGGTACTTTTGACTCAAACTCTGACTGGGAATGGGAGAGTTAACAGTTCCAGGACAGGCTGCAAATAAATACTATTGTCTATTACGTGTGATTGTGTGCTGTTTCAGAGCCTCCTTTCTGATAGAGGTGGAGACAATACAATGTACCTAAAGCTGTGATCATCTGCTTTACAAGAGATATTTCATTAAGCCCGCAGTAGGCCCACATCACCTTACAGTTCCATTTCGGTTTTGAAGGGGCCAGACTGATAAACTTAATGTGATATGATGACAGTCACTGCCACTGCATCCTCATCCTTTAAATCTCTGTAGATGCCACTAATCTTGGCAGTTCTTGCTGGGGTTTTACTCTATCAGAAGAGTGAGCCAGTTTTAGAGGCTTCCACGTAAGCTGTCTGACCACAGTAGCTTACGTCACAGGTAAATTAACCAAAGTGGGTGTTTTGTGAAGTGCCTAGTATTTCCTTCCTGTTATACCTGCCTAGACTGGATAAATTACCAGTTGGTGAGTCTACGGGGCCAGTGGATGTACAGTATGCCAAACTTTGCAGGGGGCTTTGTTTACTTGAACCCTATGCACCCCATTCTAACAGGGAGACTATAATTATTTTGGGGGCCTCAGATATCAATGAAATGAGTACAGAAGTCCTTGAAATGGTGGTGGCTCTTTGTTATTGTGTATGTTTGGCTGAGCAAGTGGTTATAGACTGGAGATCCATTACCATGCACAATTGCAATAGAATTGCAGGGTTCTTCCTCTTGGGGACTAGAATTCTCTCTAGTTGATATATTTTGTTTTGGAAAATCAGCTCAGTTTGGAAACTAGGTAATAGATTGACATTTTGGGAATGTTGCCTTCAAACTCTTGATCATCCAGTCTTGTATTTCTTTTTGATTTGTAGATTAAGAACCACCTTTGCCTATCTATCTAGCTTTTGGGATATCATTTCTAAAAACCTATCTTGATATGTCTCTGTGAGTTAGAACTCATCATTGCCTCTCATTTACTTGCCTGTTTTTTGAAGATTAACTGCTACCACCCTGCCTCTGGATTTCTATCCTTCCATAACTACCAGGGATCTCAGTCTGTAACAATTCCTCCTACCACCCTCACTGACTTGGAGAGGACAGTTACCACTAAATTCATCAGTTGTGCTGGTGCCTGAAGGGGCGCACGGACAAAGGAATCACGAGAGACCCGGGCTAACAGTTCGCCAGAGAAGTTCCGCTTTATTCAAGGACTGCGCGTACATT
>NW_007735262.1:24812-25979 GCF_000696425.1 Galeopterus variegatus | reverse complement strand
TTTGGCGCGGGTGGGCTTGAGTGTTGGCCCTGACGGGCTTTGTTTACTGTGGAGAAGGACCAGGAAGGGCACCATATTGCTAGGGAATGCTTTTCCCCTCCCCCTCCGCTTGAATGCCCACGGTACCCTTACATTCGAGTGCCTAAGGTATCCTTACAGTGCCCCTCTCAAAAACAAGGTCCTTAAAGCTTTGGCTTTTGGCTTTGACCTTAGTATGGAACATAGGCAAGTTGTGGGTTTCCTAGTCTTACTTAGTTTATTAGTCAAGGTTCTCCAGAGAAACAGAATTAACAAGAGATTCATATATAAAAATAAAGAGATTTATTATAAGGTATTGGCTCACACAAATATAGAGGCAGAGACGTCCCAAGATCTGTGGACTGCAACCTGGAGAACGAGGGAAGCCAGGAGTATAGTTTGAAGGCCTGAGAGCCAGAAAGCCGATAGTGTAGATTCTAGTCTGAGTCTGGAAGCCAGAGAACAAGGAGTGCTGAGGTCAGTAGAATATCAAAGCCTCAGCTTAACCAGTCAGGCAGAAAGAGAGAACAGAATCTTTCTCTGCCTTTTCGTTCTATTCAGGCCCTCCATGGATTGGATGATGCTCATTTATGTTGGGAAGGGCCATTTGCTTTCCTCAGCCCACCCACTGAAATGCTAATCTCTCCTGGAAACACCCTCACAGACACACCTAAAAGTAATATTTAACCAGATATGTGGGTGACCTGAGGTTCAGTTAAGTTGACACATAAAATTAAACATCACATACAGTATATGCATTATAACATGCTTATTGGTCTAAGTTTTTCTAAAAATAGTTTTAGTGAGATGTAATTTATGCATAATAAATCACAAATTTTTAAAGTATGCAATTTGATCATTTTTGACATATGTATGCACCTGTGAAACCAACGCCAGAATCCAGATAATAAACATATCCATCATGCTCAAATTTTCTTTATTCACTAATGCAAACCAGCCTTACCCCTCCCCCTCAACCACCACCACGATCCATCCCCAGACTACAACTGAATTGTTTCTTGTCACTATCTATTTAGTTTGCAATTTTGTGAATTTTAAATGAATGGAATCTTTAACAAGAAAAATTCGTGGGTTGAGGGAAATATTCTATATCTTGATTGAAAAGGTTACAGAACTTAGACATTTGTC
>NW_007735262.1:8308-24450 GCF_000696425.1 Galeopterus variegatus | reverse complement strand
ATTCACTAATGCAAACCAGCCTTACCCCTCCCCCTCAACCACCACCACGATCCATCCCCAGGCTACAACTGAATTGTTTCTTGTCACTATCTATTTAGTTTGCAATTTTGTGAATTTTAAATGAATGGAATCTTTAACAAGAAAAATTCGTGGGTTGAGGGAAATATTCTATATCTTGATTGAAAAGGTTACAGAACTTAGACATTTGTCAAAATTCAGAGATATGTACCTCTAAAAAAGGAGAATCTTATTCTACGATAATTTCACCTCAAAAAGACTGACTTATAAAAAGGTTAAATACTTAATGAGATTCAAAAGTGTTTCTAATTTAGCCCATGGTCACCTTGCTAAAAAGTGGTGGATTTGGGAACCCAACCCAGCCAGTCTGACTCCAGAGTTTAGTTTTTAACCATTTTAATTACAACGTAAACATTTTAATATAATAAAATATTTTAATGTGCTAATTTTCAAGATTCACTTACATAGAATCCAGACACTTCCAGACTTTTGACATATTGTAGCAGAAATTTCCTTTGAAACATAAATAAAAGAGTCTCATTTTTTGTAAACCTCGGGACTCTGCCAAAGGACTTTCATTATTCTTTCTTCTTATTTCCTTCTTCACCAAAGGCATATGCAACAGCTATTTAAGTAGTTCAGCTTTAAAAGCCCTGTTAAGAGTTGAAAAAAGTATAAAATTATATTTGGACGATTATAATGCCATGTTAACTTACATCAGAGATTATGATTCATATTTATTAAAGAACATACGGTTTACAGGTACTTTATGATTTTCAGAGGTTATTGAACTAATGTTTCTTCTAATTGATATCTAAGGAAATCAAAGTCCACAAAGTTGTATGATTTGTTTAATGTCACATAGGTGCTTAGTTGAGGAAAAGTCAGAACTAAACCCCAAGTTTTCTGATTCAGACCAACACTCTCTCTTCACATATATGTAATAATCTCGGTGGTGGGAACAAATGCTACTCAGAGTGTATAAGACACAAAATGGCATTTGTAAGTAAAGCATGAGGTTAATCAGTTTGAAGGGCTGTAACCTATGTTGATTTGTTTATTTACCTTAGATAAAATATATCCTAGTTGACTTAAGAGAAGTTTGGCAAAAGGAAAGAGAATATTTATAGGAGAAAAAAATATTATAAAATCAGATCTGATGCAGAAATTAGGAACTTGGACAGAACCACATTATAGAATATTGGGCAAATCACTTGTTTTAGCAGTCAAGTAACACTTTACGTCCATATCACTGGAGAGAGAAGAGGGATGAGATTTCATTATTAAACTCATGTAAAAGAGCGGAAACACTCATTTATTGTCTCTTCCTGATTGATGAGTTTGCTTCTTACATTTCAGTTGCTTATTTGTCTTGGTGTTTTGAAGGGTATCGCTATCAGACAAGAAGCTTACATACATTTGTGGCACTTGACTGAATAATCCATTCACATAAAATCTTGTCCTAGGAAAGGCAATAATGTCTCCATATTGTTAAATGATGATTTTCAAAGGAAGTTTTGACATTAGTTATTAAAGTTATCGTAACTTCTTCCTTTGTACTGGGGGTAGTGGGAAATATATGATTTTTGAAACTTTTAAAGATGTGGTTTTACATTAAAGTAAAAGAATTAATTAAAAGTATAGGCTGAAAGGCAATCTTTTTAAAGTCCACCTGTCCACTCCAATTCCATTCTTATCATTGGCTGTAACTTTATTTTTTATTCTTTCATAAGTCACAGATAACTATCACTGTTATTTTGAGAAGGGGCCTATTACACAGTGCAAAAATATGATTTATTTGCAATTTAAATTGTTTTTTATAATAAAGTTGCAAAAAGGAAAAGAAAAAGGTGCGTATTTTGCGCTGAACTGTTTCCCCTAAAATGATATGTTGAAGCCCTAGCCC
Source organism: Galeopterus variegatus (assembly GCF_000696425.1). Lineage (NCBI taxonomy): Eukaryota > Metazoa > Chordata > Mammalia > Dermoptera > Cynocephalidae > Galeopterus > Galeopterus variegatus. Next base: position 22,526 of record NW_007735262.1, on the reverse strand, counting down.
CCAGAATACAATTTTGTTTAGAAGTAGGATTGTTGCAGATGGACTTAGGTAAGACAAAATCATGCTGGGAAGGGCCATTTGCTTTCCTCAGCCCAGCACTTCATATGAAAGGACAATAGCTTTAAAATTTGTCTAAAAACTGCATTTTTTCCATTATTTCTCCCAAATTTCATTTTAGCTTGAGCATTTAATTCTGCCATTTGCAGCAATATGGATGAACTTGGAGAAAATTTATATTAAAAAAAATAAGCCAGGTACAGAAAGAGAAATACTGCTTGTACTCACTCCTAAGTGGGAGCTAAAAAATAAATAGATAAGGAAGAAAGAAAGAAGAAAACAAACAACAATCACAATAATACATTGAACTTTCAAGAGGAGAGAAGAGAACTGTGGTTATTAGAGGTGGGAAAGGGGGAGAGGAAGGAGGATTAGTGATAAATTGTTTAAAGGGAACAAAGAATAATTATGTTTTGTAAAGACAAGTATATTAATTATCCTGATTTGAATCACACTTATTATATACAGGTATTGGTATTCAATTCTGTATCCCACAAATATGTATAATCAATTATGTTTCAATTAAAGATAAAAAAATACATAAAATAAAAATAAACTAAAATAAGTAAAATAAAAATAAACTAAAATAAGTAAAATAAAATAAAAATGAACTGTAGGCTACTAAGATAAATGGAAAAACCTTTGCTTAGTGAACTATATTTTAAAAATTGAAGAAAATGTGCAAGAAAGTCATACTCGTAACTTTATGTAAGTGATATTTCAGAAGTATATTTAACCTGGCTTTCTGAAGCTTCTGTCATTTGATTATAGCTAAAATTCAATAGGTGTTATTTGCCCAAATGTACTTTGACTTGATCCTTCTGGCCCCCAGTGCTGCAAATTCATTTCTAAGATGCATTGTGTTCTAAATTTGAGAAAACAAAATAAAGTGTATGTTTAGGATCTATTCACTTATTTGAAATCCTAAATTTGGTTTTCCAGTTTTGGGGGATACACTTCTATAATTTGTGTAAAAAATTATTACATATTTTTGTATTCCCTTATATGTAAGAAGTTTCTTTTCTGAATATCATTATTATATATACATACATATAATTACAAAGCAGATATTATCATTTCAGAATTTGTCTTTAGGTTAACACCTTTTAAACTTAATTTTGCAACATCTAACTATTTTCCATAGAGACTCAACATCTTAAATATTTCGATATTAAGTTTTTTTTTAATGAATCACCTTAAAAAAAACATGTTAAAAACTCAGAATGTATCACAACAAAATAGATCACTAAATGCATATCCCTTTAGGAAGAAAAGAGTCATTTGTTGAATATTGTCCTGTCGTATGATAATTTAGGGTACTTTCAGAAAATAGTAAGGTTAGCCAAAATTTTGAGCCACTAAATTAGACTTTCATATTTCATATTGAAATTGTCCCATCTTCCTCCCCAGGTGACCACAAAAATTATTGGGGTTGGAAGAGAGGGAAGGGGGATCTAGCAGTGTTTTAGAAATTTGGTCAAACAAGAAAGTGGGTCACTTTCTGCCAGAAGGTGCTCCAAAAATTTTCATTGCTTTATTGGGCAAGGGTGGGGAAAAGTTTTAGGAGAGCAATATTGTTGGGGATATGGCTAGGGTACATTTCTTGTAAATGCAGCCCCAAGCCACTTCACATGAGAAAAAGATTTTTGTGAATTGTTTAAAAATAGTGTATAGTACTAATAACTGGGAGCCTTAGAGAGACCTCTGCTCACAAACTACCTGTTGACAGTGCCACCTATTTCTTCCTAGTGTCACAGAGAATGGACCCTGAGAACAATCACAAAAGGCCACCTATTTTCTAGTTTAATATTTTTTTAAAAAGTCAGTTTCTCACAGAGCTAAATTAGAAAAGAAAGACAAAATATTCTGCAAAATTGCCAAGCAACGAAGAAGCGTAATACCTTTGATAGAAATGCAGAATATAAGGGCCTTTCTTAAGACAGGTTCGAAGGCCTTGTTATATTTTTGTTTATCACACTGGCAGTGTCACAGCCTTAGGTCATAGGATTATGAGTTAGAGGGTTATAACATCCTGTTAATTCATGCATTTATTCAATCAACAACATATATTAAATGCCTAATATCGCCTTTCATTTTATATACTGAATATAGAATAAGGACAATGATGTTGCTGCTGACAACTGGTATTTTGCTGTGGAATGGAGCTGACAGACAACTACAAAAAATATATTTCCACATCAGTGGACATATATGTGACAGTTTAAGTACAAAATGCTACAAGAGCACATAGGAGGGATGTTGGGCCTTAAATGGCCTTAAAAACTAACGCCACCTTAAGTGACATTACAAGCGGCACCATTATGGGCCCACAAGAGCATATTAATCGTCATTATGGGTCCACAAGGGCGTATTAACGTGGCAGCCTAAGACGGCGCCAGGAGGAAGTAGGGTGGGGGTGTCTGCAGGAACCTTGCCTTAGCCATTATTGGCCAAATACGAGGTTGCAATAGCTAGGCATTGAGACAGGATGCATGCTCTCTTGACCTTTAAGCTGATAAGATTATGTAAAAAACCTCCCCTCCCTATCTGCCTATAAAAGCAAGTGCTTGTGTGATAATAAATGGAACTGCCTCGACAGAACCCCTGCCGCGTCTGAGTGTCCTTTAACCTGGGCTGTTGGGGCCGGTGGTTGTGCTCACCTCTCTTCACGGCTCTCTTCCCCTGTCTCCTTCCAAAAGGGACCGGAGGGAAAGGGGAATCCCAGGCCATTTGCTCGTTCACCAGAAGGAACGAGGCTAGGGCTGTACGGGTCGGCCGTAAGTCTGAATATAGCAAAGAGAGCTGGGGATTTACGTTCAATAAGCAGAGTGAGGGGGTGAGTGGATAGAAAATTAGTAAGAGGAGATAGAAAGGGTAAGGGGATTCTTGGGGAAATGGTTTAATAGTATTCTTGCTAAAGGCAGGCCAAGGATTTAGACATTAAGGGTGGGGATGAGGAATTTGTTCAAATGTCAAGGGTGAAAGGATTCTGGCTGTACCGACTTAGCAGAATTGTCGTCTCAAAATGGCAAAGACAGGGAGGCCAGCCAAGCAGAACCCTGGTCAAGAAGAGGACTCAGAGGAGCTTGACTAAATTTTGACCAGAGAGAGTCTTGTCAGATGCATTTTAAAAATAAAAACAAAAGTAAGATTGAGGTTAAAATTAAAAAAAAAAAGATATGTAAAAATGTAAAGAAAAAAATGGCACATGGAAGTTGGTTGTCAGATGCATTTTAAAAATAAAAACAAAAGTAAGATTGAGGTTAAAATTAAAAAAAAAAAAAGATATGTAAAAATGTAAAGAAAAAAATGGCACATGGAAGTTGGCGTGACTGTAGTAAAATGATAACAAGAAGTAGATTTTGAGAGATAGAGATATCCTCTTAAAGAGAAAAGGATCAATTCATCAGGAAGATGCAATTAGTGTGTATCTAATACAAGAGCTTCAAAAGACAGAAGGAAACAACCAAAAATAACAGAAATAAAAGGAGGAAGATAAAAACTTGCAATCATAGTTAGACATTTTAACGCCCATCTCACAGTAATAAAACAAATAAAAAATTCATTAAGAATATAGAATATACAATCAACACTATCAACCACATTGGAGACCTACATAAATAAATGCTCAAATGAATGACATAGAAAACAGTTATGAGAATTTTATAAGACAAAGTTGTTTTTTCTGAAAAATAAATCAATAAAGTTGATTAATCCCTACTAAATAAAAAAAGAGAAAGACATATATTATCAACATAAGAAATTGGATAGGAATTATTGCTATGAATGCTACAAAAATTATGAATTATTATGATTCATATGAATAATTTATAAAAGCATGTTCAACAACTTTAAATAGACACATTTCTTTAACAAAACACAATTAACCAAATATAATTCAAGAACACATTTTAAAAATGAGTAGTTAGGACTGGTTGGTTAGCTCAGTTGGCTAGAGTGAAGTGTTATAACACCAAGGTCAAGGATTAAGATTCCCATAACTGCCAGCCACAAAAAACAAAACAAAACAAACAGTAGTCATATATGCATTGGAGCTTCTATGAAATTAAGCTGAATGCAATCATCATTTCACACATATCAACAAGACTAAAATTAAAAAGTATTGACAAGAGTGGCTGGCCCGTAAACTCAGTTGGTTGCAGTGCAGAGTTGTAACATACAATAAAGACAAAGAATTTTAATTTAAAGAAAAAAATGAAAACAAAAATCTCCTCACCAAGAAAACACATGGCATAGATATTTTCATTGATAAATATTAAAATATAATTTGAGGGGAATTTTTATATAATTCCTCTGCAGCATTTTAGCAAAATAAAAGGGAAAAAAATACACAAGCATTCCAATGAATGCAACAAAATTCAATTCATTCATGAAAAAGTTCAATATCAACTCAATGTTCACAAAAAATCACCGAGAAAATTGGAATAGAAGATAATCTCAATTGTGTAAGGAACATATAATAAAATTATCAGATAATACCATATAAAAGTGAGGTATTGAAGATTTTAATATCATTATTTTGATTTGGAAGACTCAGTAGTGTTAAGATGTCAACTTTCCACAAGTTGATCTATACGTTCAGCACAACTTCAGCATGATTTATTTTTGAAGAAACTGATAAACTGATACCAAGATTCATATGGAAATTCAATAGATCTAAAATTAACTTGAGAAAGACAAAGTTGAAGGACTTATGCAACCTGATTTCGATACTAGAAAACTACAGATATCAAGACAGTCATGTCGTGGTGAAAGAAGATAACGATCAATGAAACAAAATAGCCCACCTTAAAATAGAGTCACATATCTAAGGCCGATTTATTTTCAAAAAAGCTGCTAAGGCAATTTAAAGGGACATGATGTTCTTTTCAACAAATGGTGATGAAAGAATTGGGGTATTTGTAATAATGATAAAAAATAATCTCAATTTCAATGTCACACCATACTCAAAAATTAACCCAAAATTGATCACAGACATAAATGTAAAAATAAAATCTAAAATAGGTATAGAAAAAAACATAAGAGAAAATCTCTGCAAAATTAGAATAGGAAAATACTTCTTGGCACAAAAAAAAAAAAAACAAAAAAAAACTATTAAAAATGTGATGAACTAAATTTCATTAAAATATAAGAGAAAATCTCTGCAAAATTAGAATAGGAAAATACTTCTTGGCACAAAAAAAAAAAAAAAAAACTATTAAAAATGTGATGAACTAAATTTCATTAAAATAAAAAAAAAAAAACTTTCCATCTTCAAAAGACGCCAGTAAAGGAGTATAAAGAAAAGTCACAAAAGAGAAAACATTTAGAATACACATATCAGAGAAAGGACATGTGTCTAGAATATATAATAAACCCCTACAGATCATTAACGAAAAGATAAACTTTCCAATAAACACTAGGCAGATGACTTGTATGGATAGTGCATGAAAGAAAAATAATGTCCAATAAGATGAAAATGTGTTCAACATCATTAGATGTCAGGAAAATGAAATTAAACCTCAATGCATTTATCATTTCACACATATTAAAAATGACTAAAATTAAAAAGTATTGGCAAGAGGGCTGGTTGGTTAACTCGGTTGGAGAGCAGTGTTGTAACACCGATGTCAAGGGTTAAATTCTCCTTTCTGGCCAGTTGCCAAAAAAAAAGTATTGGCAAAGATGTCAAGCAATTTGATCTGTTCTATATTGCTGATTGAAGTGTGAATATGGTACAACTTTGGAAACCAGTTTGAAAGTTTATTACAATATTAACCATATACAGTTACCATATATCCAGCCATTTCACTGCCAGGTGTCTACCTAAGAGAATTGTAAACACCACAAAAAGCCTTATAGCCAAATAGATATAACAACTTTAACTCATGATATTCTAAAATTGGAATCAACTCAAATTTCAACGGGTGAATATATAAGCAAATTGTGGCAAGTTCTTACAAAGATACTACTCAGTGATAAGAGGGAATAAACTACTTATATTAACAACAACATGAATAATTTACATACATTATACTGACTGAAAGGAGACAGACACAGAGGGTACATAATGCATGGCTCCATTTATACGAATATCTAGAACAGACAAAAGTAATCTATAGTAACAGAAATAAGATTAATAGTTACCAGCAGCAGAAGGTTGAGTGCGATTGGCTGCAGAGAGGCATGAGGGAAATAATACCTGTTTTTATTCTGACTGAAGTGATTGATATATAGTGTATACATTTGTCAAACTTTTGACTTAAAATGTATGTAATTAATTTATTTTATGTATATTTAACTCAATATTAATTATAAGAAAAAAATTTAAAAAATAAATAAAAATAATTTTTATGTAAGAAATTAAAGTGAACATTTGGCTTGAATGAAAGGTAAGTACATTTTATAACATTATTGTTTTTCTTATTTATTTTTAGATTGTTATAATGTATTTATACATATTAAATCCCTCTCATTAAATACCCCTTCATTGAAATGTAAATGCTTCAGCACAATATTTTTCTCCTATAGATTTTTCTATCTCCTATTTGCGTAGCCTGACTTCCAACCTTTTTGACTAGCCATAGCCATTCTTTTCCTAGATTTCAAGGGAAGAGAGAGAAAGAGAGAGAAAGGGAGAACTAAGACAAATGATGAATAAATTAGGAGCAACAGTATCCCCAAGAGGAAGAAGTGGGGGCTCTGTGTCCATGGACATAGTGACCATTTCACTGTCAGCTGAGCCTGAGAGAACAAGGCAATCAGACATCACAAAGCATAGCAGCATGGAGAAGACAAGCTGACACAATGTTCCACTAATTAAAGCTTTTGGCTGACTGCAAATACAAGAGAGGAAAACATGCAGTATCTTTTCTGCTAAGCTTCAGTTATGATATGAGTATAATTTGATAAATATGTCCCTTATCTGTGATTTATAAGGCTACAAGGTTTCAGGTAAGTTACTACATTTGCATTGGCATATTACATTATTACATATGCATTTAGGCTCTGTTTTATTTTTAATGTTTAAAAATGTTTCAAACTTGAAATAGGATGCATATATAGTTAAGTGTAAAATTAAGAAATGCAGATTAACTTTATTCACTGAATATTTCTGTGTCTTCTCTGAGCCAGTCAGGCATTGTGCTACACAGATATGATACAGTTTCTAACCTGGAGAAGTTCATAGTATCAGCATGATGACAGATATATAAATAATTATGCAGCAAGTACTACTTTTAAACCTTAATCATTGAACTTTTTATTCTTGCTTTTCTTCTATTTAATTCTTCTCCAATCATTCATAGTCATTCCTTTCTCCTTGAGGAAAATTAACATTTTGATAAGCAATGCTAAGAAGAAGAAAAGTGATACTCAGTTTTAATTTGCTTGTATTTTACTTCCAATACTGGCTCTTTGGTACAGTAAAGAAATGCCTAAGTTAATCTTGGCTATACCAAAGAACACATGTGGAAGATAAATTATACTACTACTCCAGGCTCCCTGGGGAATAGATATGCATCATATAAACTGAAACAGAGAGAGGATGGAATATATCTAAAGAGGCTGGAGATGGGAGAGGAGATGATCAGGCACAGGCTGGGGCTAAAGTTAGGAAGACTTGTAGTAACTGAGCTAATGTGTGCCAATCAAATGAGTATCAGGCTTGTAGATGAGTCAAGTCAATTCTTACTCAATAGAATAAGCAAAAAGCAATAGTGAAAGAAATGCCAGTCTAGTAGAACTCTTCTGTTCATTTGATATTTCCAACCAAAATTCCCAAACAACTAATGAAACTGAGATAGGAGGTGCTCAGTTTCCCTGGGTTCGAAGCAAAAAGCAATAGTGAAAGAAATGCCAGTCTAGTAGAACTCTTCTGTTCATTTGATATTCCCAACCAAAATTCCCAAACAACTAATGAAACTGAGATAGGAGGTGCTCAGTTTCCCTGGGTTCGGGTTTCAGGCCACTTCCTTGCATCTCAAACAACTTGCCTAGGATTCAAACCCCTCCTCTGCGCCCTGGGCTACTGCTGCTTGTTGCACCTATTTTCAGCACCACCGTGGGAAGATTGAGACCACAGGAGGCAAACTTGATTAGTGTCAGTGGTCAAGGATGTGCAGACTAGGAGTTACGTAAGAGTTACATACCTGGGATCCACTCACATAGTTAAATATTCGTAGATATCATGAAAATGTTAGGTAGCCAACTATAAAAGGTAGAAGTCAGGACAAACGATGAATCAGCTCACTCAATTTGCCTGTGAAGTGTGTATTCCTTACTCTTTCTATAAAACCTATTAAACTTTATTTCACTTTCTACTCTGAATCTGCTCTTGAACTCTTTCCTGTGGTGGAGTCAAGAATGTGGTAGTGGATGGGATTGAAATGTCAGTGACCTGACCTACTGCAGACCTTCTGCTCCTGTAACAAAACTATTTCAGAATCCTTTGACACTCACAGAGCCTGGAGAGGATAGGAACAGGTGTACAATTGCATATGTGGGTTTGACTGGACTGTTGTTAAAACATATCTAGTTACAACTTTAATTACATAAAACTTTTATGTGTTAACACAGAGTTATAGAGTAAAGACGTTGAGGGCAAGGGGGAAAAGGCAACCAAAATGCCTAGAGAAATAGAAAGTCTTCATTAGAAGAGTTGAAACATCACTTACTCTTCTAGAACAAGTAAGTGTTGGTTGGGAAGAGAATCAGCCAGGGATGTGTGAAGGATCAGAACATTCAGAAAGAACAGCATGGAGGGCTGGCCTGGTGGCGCACTGGATAGTGCGCCGCTTGGGAAGCGCGGCGGCGCTCCTGCCCGAGGGTTCGGATCCCACATACAGACCGGTTCCCGCTCACTGGCTGAGCGAGGCGCGGGAGCAACACCGAGGGTTGCGATCCCGTTGCCGGTCCCCGGTCCAGTACGGGGGCAACACTGAGGGTTGCGATCCGTTGCCGGACACGGAAAAAAAGACAAAAGACAAAAAAATAAATAAATAAATAAAAAGAAAGAACAGCAAGGAAAAAAGTGAATTACATGTTCAGAAAAGAGCAAGTTTTAAGACTGGATATGTTCGGTTTGTATTAAGAATCCATTTATGGTGCCTCTGTCCTGTCACCCAAGATATATTTAATGCTGGGGAATACTCTGTTAAGGAAGAATAGCTGAATAAATAGCACATGGGTAAGGAGAGAAGTACTGGGAAACATTATCAGAAAAAAGCTTTTTAGTATTTCTTATCATGCTGAAGAAGACTGAAGAAAATCACTACAGAGTGCGATAAATTCATACGGTATTATTTTTTTTTACAACTGCATGTAGCTCATTTGCAGCCAGTCACAGAAAAATAAAAGTAAAGATGGTTTTAACCAAACAGCCAGCCATCAATTTCAAATACCTATATTCAAAGATAGAGGAAGAGAAAAGATTCCAATGAGATTAACAAGGAAAGTGCATCTTAAGTCTCAATTCAGTAACCCGTGGATGAACCATAAACTGACAACAATCCCTCACAGCAAAGTACCAAAGCAGGTGACCGGAACCTGACATTGTTGGCATTATTAGGATGAAAATTAAGAAAAAGCATAAAAATCGTGAAAATAAAGATAAGATTTTTTAACACAAGAATTAATTAAGCAGTGACAGTTGATTATAAAGATAGCTGACCCATAGCCAGCTACTGCTCTAACTCCTTTCTTTTTTTTTTTTTTTTTTGTCTTTTGTCTTTTTCTGTGTCCGGCAACGGGATCGCAACCCTTGGCATTGCTCCCGTGCCTCGCTCAGCCAGTGAGCGGGAACCGGTCTGTATGTGGGATCCGAACCCTCGGGCGGAAGCGCCGCCGCGCTTCCCAAGCGGCGCACTATCCAGTGCGCCACCGGGCCGGCCCTCTAACTCCTTTCATATTCAAACTTGTTTATTCATCTGAACTATCCCATAAGAAAGGTAGAGTTACCTCCACTTTATAGATGAGGAAACCGAGTTAGAGAGAAATAAAATTATTTGCTAGCAAAACAAAAATAAATAAATAAATAAATAAATCAAGCAATAAACTTGCTCAATGCCACACAGTCATCAAGTACCTTACTTGATATTATTTATTGTTAGACAGACGTGCATTAGATTCTGTGTTCTTATCCAACATACTATATTGTAGCTCTTCATTGGATTAATGATTTAAATTATCTGTAAAAGGTATAGCAAATACTCTCAATATTTCTATTTACTTAAATATTCTCTAAAATCATATTATGTTGTGAAAACAGAAAATGTATTCTATTTGTAGAATTTCTTTTAAAATGCCTTATTTTGGTTTTAATTTAATTGCTGAGATTTTATGTCACTGGTTCTCAGTCCTTTTACAGACTAAATAATTTATTTATTTTATTTTTATTTATTTATTTTTATTTATTTTCTTTTTTGCAAATTCAATATTTTATTTTATTTTATTTTACTTTGTCGATATACAATGTGGTTGATTATTGTGGCTCATTACCGAAACCTCCCTCCCTCCTCTCTCTCCCCACTCTGTCCCAACAATGTCCTTTCTGTTTGCTTGTCGTGTCAACTTCAAGGAATTGCAATTGTTATGTCTTCTTCCCCCCGCCCCCAGTATTTTTGTGTATTTATTTATTTATTTCTAGCTCCCACCAATAAGTGAGAACATGTGATATTTCTCTTTCTGTGCCTGACTTGTTTCACTTAACATAATTCTCTCTGGGTCCATCCATTTCGTTGCAAATGGGAGTATTTCATTCATTTTTATAGCAGAGTAATATTCCATTGTGTAGATATACCACATTTTCAGTATCCACTCATCTGATGATGGACATTTGGGCTGGTTCCAACTCTTGGCTATTGTAAAGAGTGCTGCGATGAACATTGGGGAACAGGTATACCTTTGACTTGATGATTTCCATTCTTCTGGGTATATTCTCAGCAATTGGTACATCTATCTGCAATGGTCATATGGTAGATCTATCTGCAATTGTTTGAGGAACCTGCATACCATTTTCCATAAAGGCTACACCATTTTGCAGTCCCACCAACAATGTATGAGAGTTCCTTTTTTTCCACAACCTCACCAGCATTTATCGTTCAGAGTCTTTTGGATTTTAGCCATCCTAACTGGGGTGAGATGGTATCTCAGTGTGGTTTTGATTTGCATTTCTCGAATGCTGAGTGACGTTGAGCATAAAATTCAACATTCATTCATGACAAAGACCCTCTATAAGTTATGTATAGATGGAAATTATCTCAACATAATTAAAGCCATATATGATAATTTATAACTAATAAATATATAATAATATATATAATATATAATAATAAATAATAAATAAGTTATAACTAAATAATTTAAACTAATATCGACTGGCATTGATCCCATACTGTCATTTCTAAAAGTAATTCTCAAATAACAGTTGTTCTTTGCCTCTTCCACCCTAATTTGAGGCCCAGAAAACAAAAGATATATTTGTAGTTCTCTCTCCTTTATTTTCTAAAAAGCAGAAAGTTATGAGAGACTAACTGTAATTTTTGTGGTGGATAAACACTCAGAGTATTTTAAACCTCCTTATTATGCTTCAGTTTTTATATCTATCAAACTTGATAAAATATGACTAAAACGACCTTGAATTAGAAAATGTCACTGAATTTGGCAGTTGACCTGACATGTAATTGGAGTACCCCTTCCTGTGATTGAAATTCTGTGAGTCTAATTATTCTTTCGATGCTTCATTAAAATGGTGACTATTATATATTTTTTTAAAAAATCTGGATTTTAGTAGTTATTTTTATTACAGAATAAAGAGCAGTAGATTTTGAAAAGANATATTTCTCTTTCTGTGCCTGACTTGTTTCACTTAACATAATTCTCTCTAGGTCCATCCATTTCGTTGCAAATGGGAGTATTTCATTCATTTTTATAGCAGAGTAGTATTCCATTGTGTAGATATACCACATTTTCAGTATCCACTCATCCCTGGACCACACTTTGAGTAACACAGTCCTCAGTTATCTCCGCTGTAGGGCTAGAGTTCTTAACTCTGGTAGGGCATCAGAATCAACTGGGAGGCAAATTTTCAGCAAAGGAGGGAGACACTAGGAAGATAGTAGCCGTCATTAGGAGCCATCGCAGCAACTGCTGCTTTTTAAAAAGCCCCCAACCCCCCAGTTTGGAGTGGTGTGGGAGGATGGCTATGTCAGGAAGAAAGGGCCAGGCTAGTGACATATGGGATGTTGTGGGCTATCAATGTGAAGGACACGTACAGTGTTGCTGATGTTTCGTGACTTGGAAAAAGGCGGTTGCCATTTGATAGCCTTACCAGGAGAAGGGCAAAGATACTGAACATTTAGTATTAAACCTTAATTAAAGTATGTTTGCTGTTAGTTAAGTATAATGACGAATACTTATGTAGCATTTAGAACAAGAAATTCTGTGAGTCTAATTATTCTTTCGATGCTTCATTAAAATGGTGACTATTATATATTTTTTTTAAAAATCTGGATTTTAGTAGTTATTTTTATTACAGAATAAAGAGCAGTAGATTTTGAAAAGATAAACATATAGAAGGGGTCTTCAAAAAGTTCATGGAATGATTCCTATTATCTTTAAATTCAATTGTTCCATAAACTTTTTGAAATACACTCATACATAAATATTTATGCGAAAAAGTCATCCACAATTATCCACAATCTGATATTCAAGCAGCTACCTTTGACAATTTAGTGTGTCCATATTATATTTCTCCATGTACACATACTACATATACATACTGCACACATATATATATATATATGAATGAGTTTATACTACATGTTTTGTTATGAGATATTTTTACATAAAATAGATGTATAATACATTACCTTTCCTTATCAATATGACCAAATAATACAAAATACATAGAATAAAATTTAGATGAATTTAATAAAATATATTGGTTAAACTAGGTATTTAGTGAGCTTGTACTGTTAAGTGATACAAGATTTGAAAGCTGAAAAGTGGTCCCTGTCCTCAAAGATACAGTGTCCCTTTTGAGGAAATAAGGAAGTGCAAAGGGGTTTACTTTTAGATTACATTGTTAAGCAAGAACAATGCATAAGGAAAGATGGAAATGGTTATTAGAGAGGTGTGGAAAAATATATAGAATTTTTTAAGTGAAATTGAATTGCCGGACCATGTTTATGCCACCGGATAATGGTTATTCTATTAAATAATAATGATATATAAGATTTTGTATCTGAGCTCTCAACAGAAACATCAGAAATGGAATATATACAGTGTATGCATTTCTTCATAAAGTGAAAAAATGGGGAAGAAACCCCCCGATCCTGTAACAAACATCTACCCCATAATGTTCTTGTGAAGATTTAGTCAAGTCAGATAAAAGTTGTAAAGCTCTTAACACAAGCCTGGCTCTCAAAAATGCCTTAACCTTCTTTTATTATTAGCTGCCAAGCAGTGAGCCAGGCATTTTAGATACATTGTCTGAATTTTTTTTTCAAAATGGCTGCAACGTGAGACTAATCCTCCTTTTACAGTGAAGATGCCAAGACTAAGAGAGGTTGAATTAGTCCTATTCTGTTGCTTATAACAAAACACCTGGAACTAGGCAATTAGAAGAAAATGGAATTTATTGCTTACAGTTTTGAGGCTAGGAAGTCCAAAGTCGAAGGAACACATCTGGTGGTGGCGACAGTGACCCAGAGGTCTCACATGGCAGAAATGGCAGAGCAGAGAGAGAGAAACTCTCATTTGCTTTCCTTATAAAACCCTCAGAGCCATGCCCCTGACCATCATTATCAATCCATTCGCTAGAGCATAGTCCTTACAATCTAATTACCTCTTCAAGGCCCAATCTTCCAACCATCACAATAGGATTTTCCACTGTCTCAACACTGTCACAGTGGGGGCCAAAATTCCAATACCCAGAACTTCAGGGGACACAATTTAAGCTTCAAATAGTTTGAGGGGGAATATTCAATCCACAGTATTCTGACTCTGGCCCCCAAAGTTCATGTCCTTCTCACAGGTAAATACATTCATTTCATCAATAAAGTCTTAACTTGCTTCCACTCAAAAGGTCCAAGGTTCAATGTCCCATCTGAGAAATCAAAACAACTTATGTACTTCAAGATACAATGATGGGACAAACATA
>NW_007735262.1:0-7798 GCF_000696425.1 Galeopterus variegatus | reverse complement strand
CTTCAGCTCTCCTAGGCTGGTGTTCTACTATGGCAGCTCTACAGGTCTGGAGTCTCCATGGCAGTCCCACTTTCACAGCTTTGCTAGGCATGGCACTGATGTGGTTTCCCTGCTGCAACTCTGAGCCCACATTTCCACTCAGCATTGCTCTAATGAAGAAATTGTGTGGTGATGCTTCCCCTTTGACAAATCTCTTCCTGGGTCCTCAGGCTTTTCCGTATATTCTTTGAAATTGGGTTGGAGGCTTCCAAGCCTTCACAGCACTGGCATTCTGCTAGCCTGCAGACCTACACCACATGGATGTCACCAAGGCTTCTGGTTTGTATTTTTCAAAACTACAGGTCCAGTCATACCTGGTGCCAATTTAGCTACAGCTGGATTAGCCAAAGCAGCTGGGGTGCTGACATGGGGAGCAGCATCCCAAGGTGGCCATGGACAGTTAGTCCGTGGAGGGTGCCTCAGGACTCTTTTCCAAGACCCTTCTGTCTCCCTATGCTCCTGGACCTGCAATGAAATGGTTGGCCACAGAGACTTCCACAATGCCTTCAGGGCCTTTCCCCCATTCTCTTGATAATCCCTTTCTTTTCTACTAATCTTCTTAGCACCATCGCATTTTTGTCCTGCTTCTCTATCACATGGCCAGGCTGCAAATTTTCTAAATCTTTATGTTCTGTTTCCCTTTTAATTAAATATTTTTGCTTTATGTCATGCCTTTTCTGCCGTAACTCAGCATAGTCTTCTGCAAGTAGCTAGCAGCTTCCTGAATGTTTTGCCGCTTAGAAATTTCTTCCGCCAAATACTCTGGGTTGGCACATTTAAAATTCACATTCCGTAAAACTTTTGGTCATGAGCAGAATGCAGTCAAGTTCCTTGCCAGTTCATAGCAAGGGTGATCTTTGCCCCAGTTTCCAAAAAACTCCATCTTACTTTTATCTGAGACTTCCTTAGAATGGTCTTTCTAGTCCATGTTTCCATAAGCATTATGGTCACCACCAATTAACAAATCTCTGAATCTTTCCCTGGTTTTCTTGTGTTCTAAGCTTTCACCAGCATCTAGGCTTTTTCTAGCCTGTTTCTCCAAATATCTCCAGCCTCTCCTCAATGCGCAGTTCCACAGCCTCTTCCACATTTTCAAGTATTTGTTATAATCAATACCTCACTTCTTTGGTACCAATTTCCTGTATTAGTCCATTTCTTTTGCTTATAACAAAATACCTGGAACTGGGTGATTTACAAGAAAATGAATTTTTTGCTCACAGTTTCAGAGGCTGGGAAGTCCAAAGTCCAGGAACACATCTGGTGGTCATGACAGTGACCTAGGCTGAGCTGAGAGACAGAGACTCTCACATGCTCTCCTTTTAAAGCCCTCAGAACCACACCCTTGACCACCATTATTAATACATTCACTACAATGTGGTCCTTACAACTAATCACCTCTTCAAGGCCCCAACTTCAAGGAGATCATCACAATAGGATTTCCAACTCTCTCAACACTGTCTGTCACAGTGGGGGCCAAGTTTCTAATACCTGAAATTTTGGGGGACACAATTTAAGTTTCAATTAATTTGGGTGGGATATTCAATCCATAGCAGAGGTAAATGACTTCCCCCAAATCAGCTGCCCTTCAGTGCTAGAGTTAGGATTATCATGATTTTTTGTCTGACTCCAAAGCCCAGTCTTCATGTATTAAGCTGAGATAACTCTTCTTTCTGCAGTCACTAATGACTTATTTTCAGTCACATGTAAAGTACATTTGTACTTTTTTTTTTCAATTACTGAGAAAAGGGGATATAATAGAATATAGCAAAAAATGTGCTATCTTTCAGAAAGTGGTGTTTTTGATGTGTATCTATTAGTTGGTAACTCTCAAGATTCATATGTAACTGTGAATAATGTGGCATGTGAAAAATGGTGCTCTGTGATTTTGAGGGAAATTATTAATTAATATCTGGTGTAGGGTATACTATATTATCTGATGTCACAGAAACACATTGTCAGATTTAATGAGCAAAAAAAGCAACCCACTCGCCCAGAGAATGTGAAAGTCCTAACAGAAGTGTGTGGGGAGGTTGAAGCTGACAATTAGGTCTAGCAGAAAAGTTGGTAAGTACTTATAAGATCATCAGCAGTTCAATAGGTAATGATGAAACAAACAAAAGCTGTAAGGAATGTGTGGATGAAGATAAGTGATTACTATGCCCTGTCTGCTAAAGTACATTATAAGACACATGATTTATCCTGGCTGAGTTATATCATATAACAGAAATATTTTCCTAAGCGTTCAAGAACGAGGAAAGTTTTATTTCCACTATTCATAAGAGGTAATAGGATGATTAAAAAAACAGGCTAGCAGCCCAAAATTTTATTGGTTGTATAATATTGTTAAAATTTCTTACTCACTCTTTACCTCCATTATTTTTTTTTTAAATGTCTGTTTTAACATCTGAATAAGATAAAAAATGTAAAGGCCAGAGTGCTTTGCTTTGTACATATTCACTGCTCAATGAAGCACAGCCTTGATTATTTCTGCTTCTTAACATGATGCTTCATTGTGTCTGTGGCATCCTTGACTCTTTCAACAAGCCTGTTGGAAGAAAGCATATTGCATTATAATTGAGAGAAACTTAATCTAAACTGTTTTTGTTCTGAGTCACAAAGCTAAACTCCTAGCTGGGTTGGGACTCACCAAGTAAAACACTTAAATATGCTTGGAAAACAGTAGCATATTGCATTATAATTGAGAGAAACTTAATCTAAACTGTTTTTGTTCTGAGTCACAAATCTAAACTCCTAGCTGGGTTGGGACTCACCAAGTAAAACACTTAAATATGCTTGGAAAACAGTCCTGTTTGAGACTCTCATAAAAGCTCTATCTATTAAACTTGTCAGGTGTCCAGGCTGTCAGTTAGGACAATGAGTTAAACTGAAAGTAACAATTAAACCTTTATTCATTTACTGTGACAATGCAAATGAGAGGCCAAAAAGAATGGCACCAGCTCTCAGTGTCCCATTTCTCCCCACAGAAAGGCAGTGGAGAGGTTCAGATGACATGCAGCACAGGTGGGAGAAATCAGCTCACTGCTAAGGAGGCCTGAACAAAGGCTTCCCTTTCATGGACCCAAGGAGCTAGAGGAAGGAGAGGGAAAACAGCTTCCAGTGGAAAAACAGAGTCACAGTGGAGAAGAGTGCTTTTGCCAATAAGGAGTAAGGAGAATGGATGTGCCTGGACTAGAGAAGCAAATATTCTTTCTTTCTTTCTTTATTTTTTTGGCAGGTGGCCAGTACAGGGATTTGAACCCTTGACCTTGGTGTTGTCAGGACCACGTTCTAACTAAGTGAGCTAAGTGGCAAGCCCTGTGAATATTCTCATGAGCATGGCTGGCCTTAGGAGGCCTGAATCTTTGACCCTTATGCCCTGCAGATACGGGGGCACACGGGCTATGCACTAAAGTTAGTGTGTGTAGGGCAGCTTTCCCCCATAAGCCTGTCAGGCCAAGCCATGTAATCACCTATCATCAGGCCTGAAAGATCATTCAGAGGATATGGGCCTGGATCCAGACTCCTCAATATCTACAAATACTTTGTACAACCATATACTATTACATTGGATTTACTGAAAAGATAATATTAGAAAAACTTTTATAATAAATGTTATGTTTTTCACATTATGATAAAGTTAACAACCACTTTATGAAACTAATCCAAACCAAAAAAAAAATATATATATATATGTGTGTGTATGTATGTATATATATATATATATATCTTCTGCACAAAAATACATTTAACAGGAAAACTGAGGTATAGCGTATATAAAACATCAAAATTTTGTCGTGTTCATTTTCAGGCTGAAATCTATGTCATCCTTGGCAGAAAAAGAAGGTAGACTTTTATTGGTTTTTACATGTTGAAATTGTTTCAAATGACCAACACAATCTGAACTTGCAAGCCTTCTGACATTCTTCTTGAAACCAGTCTATGGAAATTGCTTGCATAGTAACATGTACTGCTTTCTAGAAACAGACTGTAGTTATGAAAACATCTTCGAAAGCTGAAGATTAGCTTATCTTTCAGAATATCATTTTTTGGATCAGAAGCGATAGCCATTGACTGTCTAGGAAAGACAGGAACAAGAGCGACCTCACTGGGAGAACAATTTAATGCTGCAGGAGACTCAGTTAAATATGCCAAAGGTGCAACTGCTTCTACAGATAAAATAATAAAAATAAAAATAAATAAATGAGCAAGAAATACACAAATAAATATCTTCTCAATTGGATGATCATGTTGAACCTGAGTAAAATAAGAAGCTAAAGAAAAATTATAAATATTAATTTCTTCAAACTTTAATTATCAAGAGTGGAGGAAATATTTTACACTTTAGTTCTATAACTTTAATAATGAGGGAATGCCTATTGCTAAAGTTTGGGAATTATTTTATTACTTATATAATGATATTTAGGCTATTATTATGCTATTATTTGAATTATATAATTATTACTGGTGAGTTATTAATGTGGGTTGAATGTCCTCCAAACTCACTGAAGCTTAAATTGTGTCCCTCAAAGTTCCACATATTGGAAACTTAGCCCCCACTGTGACAGTGTTGAGGGAGTGGGAAGTCCTGTTATGGCAATTGAAAGGTGGGGCCTTGAAGAGTTCATCGTTTAGTGTGGTCGTGGGGATGTTCTTTGGGCTTTTAAAGGAGAGCACAAAGCACATGAGAATCTCTCTCTCTACTTCACCATTTTCTGCCATGGGAGATTCCTAAATTGCTGTAAAGCCACCAACAAGAAGATGCTCACCAGATGTGTTCCCCAGACTTTGGACTTCCCAGCCTCCCAAACTGTAAGCAATATACTTCTTTATCTTATAGATCACCCAGTTCCACATATATTTTATTATAAGTAACAGAAACAGACTAATACAAGCAGATAATCAGATAATTTTCTGGATAAGTAGTCCTTAGTCTTATGAATGAAAATGTGTGAGTCAAAAAGTATTTCTTTTGTCACCCAGCATTTGTTGCCCTGCTTCTGGTAACTAAACTCAAATATCTCTAGACATACACATGACAGCCTCTCCATCACCTTCAAGAGTTTATCTGAGGGTCACCATCTCAGTGAGGCTTTCTCTTGCCACCCTATTTAAAAATTCCACCCCTCATCCTCCACCAATCTTTGCCCCGCTTCCTTGCATTGTTTTTCTCCATAACCCTTGTCACCTATCACACAGTTTACTTAGTTATTTTCCTTGCTTTTTGAAAAAAAGTTAGAATATATGTTCTATAAGTTCAGGAACTTTTATTAATATATATTTCAGGGTTATATTTCCCACACACAGCGTGTTTAGGACATAGGGAGCACTCATTAAATGTGCAGTAAATAAACATTCTTCTGGGGACTTGCCCATTGCCTCTCTCTCAGTTCACATGTTAGGCATGGAGTTACCCAGATCAATGGACTTAGCTCTTGGTAAACAGAATGGGTAATTCCTTGACTGTGGTGACTGTTCATGAAAGTATATGACTAATTAGAGCCCAAAATACATATTTTGTAGCACTTTTGAAAAACACTTGCACACTTCCTTTTCTGCTGAATTTGAACTTGTGATGTGTACTTGGAGCTGCAGCAGGCCTGAGAATAAAGCAAAAACAACAGCAGGCAGAGTTAAGAGATATTAAGGCCTGTGACATTACATGACCACCTAGATTAAGCCACACCTGAAGTAAATGCCAATCCTAAAATCTCAGTTACATTTGGCAATAAGTTTCTTTTCTAAATGAAGTTATGATATTAAGGCCTGTGACATTACATGACCATCTAGATTAAGCCACACCTGAAGCAAATGCCAATCCTAAAATCTCAGTTACATTTGGCAATAAGTTTCTTTTCTAAATGAAGTTATTTGAGTTGAATTTTCTGTTATTTAAAACCAAATTATTTTCAAACCAGTATTTTTAAAAATGAAATTAGTGAATCAGCATTATCATTTCCTGTCAATTTATTAAAAATGTGAATTCCAGGCCTCCACCCCAAACTTACTGAATTGGAGTTACTATGGGTAGGTCCAGGAATTTGCATTTTAAGAAGCTGACTATTAATACACACTAAGGTTTGAGAAACATTATAGCAGATATAAAAAACATCCTTTGTCTTAATAAGGTGTAAGGTCACTCCAGCTCTAAAGCTTTTTGGTCATATTGTTTGGAAAAAGAGTTTTAAAACATGTGTCTTCCTCTTCACGTGAGGCATCAAGAATCCACTCCTTTCAGCTCTTGGAGTGATAACATGGATCTGGAACTAAAATGTACAATATTTATCACCATAAAAAAAAGTAAATTGAATTTCTTATGAGACACAGGTTGAAATTTTTTAAACTAGTGAAACAGAGTTTGAATAAGACAAATTACTAAACTTACCTCCACACACCAAGCTCTGCCTATGAGTTATGCGTGTGTATCCTAAACCCTGTTGTTATATCTCACATTGTTTTTCCATAAAGGTTACTTATTTTAGAAAATATTTTAATAATAACAAAATCAAATGTGACTTCCTAGCCTAATTTTGTGGGATTGTGATCATTCTTTTACTAAATATTCCTAGGAGTCGTTTATCCTCTGAGCATATGCCTACTTTTGTTCATATCATAGAAAATAATGTGATTTTTTAAAATGTCATAGTCATTGATTTTTTTTATCTGAGTATATCATAAGCACTATTTTATGATTGTAAAGAAATATACTTTAATTTGATATACTTTGAAAAGTAACCAATAGTATAAGGAAATAAATAATAATCATAATGTCACCTCCTAGAGATAAATACCATATCATTTAATTTTCTTTCTCCAAATATTTTTATACGTGTGGATACCTGGATAGATGGAAATATGACAGATGGATAGATAGATAATAAATAGTGATACATTATTCCAAGACACTGTAACTTAAATGTCTCTAAATTTCTCCACCTCAGGGGTTTTCCTTTCCTTCAATTATCAAATTAAATAGCTAGAATCTCTATGCTAGTTTCAGGAAACAATCTAGCAACCTCCCCTTGGTTTGGGATGATTCTCATGAGATAATTTTTTCTAGACACTTTTTTCTCTAAATCCCTTGTTTTGACTAAGGGATTTGAAATAGTGGATTTTCTAAAAGGTTTTATAGTCCTTCTTCACTATGTGTCATTTTCCAATGCAGTTTTCGCTTTTCTTCATTTTCCCAGTCATTCACTTGGTCACACTTTAAGTCATGTTGCTCGTCACACACTCGTTTTCACGGGTAATTTAACAAGTAATCGCTGAAGGTTTATTATGCCAATCACTACGTGAAGCATTTGGAACACATAGGTGAGACAGAAAGCAAAGTTACCTTTAATCGTAAAGTTAAAATCTACCTCTCTGAGATAAAGGGTGTGGGTGGTATTATGCCAGAATCAGTCCTTTAGTCTTCTTAAACATATTTGGATATTGTACAACGTAGCTTGGTGGAACCATGGGCGTGGAGACTTAACTACCCTGGCCTTTTGCCATATGAAAATATTTATCTCAACTAATTTGGATTCATCACTTTATCACAAGCTATTAGATCCACCACTTTAAGGCAATAATTTGAAATATATTGAATAATATTCATGAGAAAAATAGAAGATTTGATATGTTAACTATTGATCCAGAGTTACGCATGTGTTCGGGAAACACATTGCCACGTAATTTAATTATCTTTCTAAATAAACCTTGAATCAGTGGGTTTGCCATGTGTTGGACAGGACTCTTGTTTCTTTAAGGCAATCATCAT
>NW_007735261.1:79524-80582 GCF_000696425.1 Galeopterus variegatus | reverse complement strand
CAAAAATTATTGTGGCTTTAAATATATGTCCATTCAGCACAGATATAATTATAACTTGAGTCTTGGGCACCCTACTTTCCAGAAGTTTACCAAAATTGTTCCTTCCCTCTCCTACACTACAGAGAGTGAAAAGAAAAGGAAACAAAACTAGAACAGAAGAAATCGTGAGAGTTGACTATCAGTATAAATATGTATAAATAAAAAATAAAAATTAATTAAATTAAATTAAAAAGAATCATTAGAACATTAGTGGAAATTAGAGAGTGACGCCACACACCCCTCGTGTGAAAGACTGACATTTTTCTGGAATCGACAGAATTCAGCCACATGGAAGGGACACGGTGGTATCAGACTTAAAAATTTCTTTTCTCAAGACATTAGGGCAGCTTGACAGAATTGGACATAATTCTGACCAACCACATTCATGGTTCCCAATATCAATACATGAGGGTTGGATCTATGCGTAAGTTTTGGAAGGGCAGGGAAGGCTCGCCCAGTCAGGGATCAATGTTTCTTAGACTTGAACATGGCACCAGAAGAGAAAGCCTCGTCCCTGACTTCTATTCGTAAAGCAGCACGGGCTGTCTCAGACATTTGGGAGCAAGCTTAGGAGAACAGGAGAGGGAAACTCAGAGAAGAGCACTGCAGTGTCCCTGAAGGCTTATGCAGCTGCTGGTCAACAGCTGAACAGAAATCAGAAACGCAGGATCAAAAGCATTTTCCCTTGTTCAACTTCACCGATGCAGCAGCCTCACTCCCAATCAATCAAGTGAGCAAATGCCAAAGAAAATAAATAAAACAGAAATCCAAAATAGGTAGCATCCCCATTTTTGGAGGATCTGGGCCCTGATAGAACAATTTCAACAAATCTAGACTTAAAAAGAAAAAGCAAACAAAATCTGTGCAAAGACAAGGTTTTCTGGCTTTCATTTTCCAAGATACCAACTTTCTCTTCATGCTTGCTAGTATCTAAATAATTGTGAAGAACTAGCTTTCAAAAGGAATGTGAATACTGTAATTAATTTGAGAGGTCACAAGAGAATATGATAAATTCTAGT
>NW_007735261.1:77328-78315 GCF_000696425.1 Galeopterus variegatus | reverse complement strand
TCGCATTAAAGTAAGGATCTTTGTATATTGCTGAGAGGATATTATGGCTAAAAGTTTGGCCATATCTTATAAAATTCAAACTTTGCCTGTCACCACACACTCCAGATATTATTTCTGGGGATACATGCTAAGAAAAAGCTTTTCTGAATCACCTGTAATAGATTTTAAAAAATGAAAAAAGAAAAAACCTAAGTATTTAATAATGGAGATATGATTAAAAAATATGTGCTGTATTTACAGGATAGACTATAACATTTAATAGAAAACAAGCTATGGCTTATAGGATTCAGGCTGGGAAAATCTCAGTAATGTTATATTGAATGAAGAAAACAGATTACAGATCATCCGTAGCTGATTATATATATAACTTTAACAACCAAGTCAATGTTTGCTTAACTATACTGAATATTTTATTGTTTATTAAACTTCTCCCAAAAAGCCTGGGAAAAATACATTTCCTACATAATATTAATTTTAATATTAACATTAGTTCTTATCTCTAATCTATAAATGGGCTTTAAGTCTAATAAGAAGAAGTCAAATCTCCCAACAGAAAAATTAGCAAAGTCATAAATAGCTAATTTACCAAAACANAAAAGGAATGTGAATACTGTAATTAATTTGAGAGGTCACAAGAGAATATGATAAATTCTAGTCATTGAGAAAAATTAGGGGGACTGGAGGAAGTCAAGACATGCGCAATCCTTCATTATTTATGTAGGGAGGTATTAGGCAGTGTTTAATTTATGAGGCTAAAATCTTAGAAATATATATTTAAGCATTTATTTAAAGGTATAAGATTGGCTACTAATGGAACAGTAACAAGTTTTTTTACTTCTAAGTTATTAAAGCAGGAATTGAAGAAAATTCATTCCATATAACAAAAGGTAGAATAGAAAGGAACTACAATCAGGAGATGCAGACATAAGAACAGGAATACCAACCAGCTGTCACAAGGATGAATGAAAATATTTAAATTCGTTTATT
>NW_007735261.1:74294-76241 GCF_000696425.1 Galeopterus variegatus | reverse complement strand
AGAAGTCAAATCTCCCAACAGAAAAATTAGCAAAGTCATAAATAGCTAATTTACCAAAACAGCAACAAAAACTCAACTGGTCAGTACACACTGGTTTTCAATCAACAGGTTTTGACATCTACTGTGTGCCTGGTGTTGTCCTAGGCATGGGTCCCCATCAATGAACAAAACAGGCAAAACCCTCTGTCCCCCTGGAACTGACTTTCCAGTGTGTGTTGGGGAGAAGGTTCAAGGGGAGGAAAACTAAGAAATTAACTACATAAATGAAGACAGAAATTGTATGTTAGGAGGTGGAAAGTTGTTTGGAGAAAAAAATGGGAAAGGGGCCAGCAAGAGAGGGCAGAGATGCCCGGGAGAGAACAGTGTAACCCTGGAGAAAGGACCAGGGCTCTCCAGAGAGGGGGCACGGAGCAAAGGTCAGGAGGCACCTGGTGGGGCTCAGGCAGACGGGGAGAAAAATACAGAGCAGGCCCGAAGGTCACTTAAGGAGAAGCAAGGACCTTGGCTTTTTCTGGAGAGAGAAGACGTGGGGAATAGTTGACAAAATGTAGGGTTTTGAGCACAGCGATGATCTGGGATATGTTTTAACAGAACAGCTCTGACTGCTTTGCTGAGAATAGACGCTCCAGAGTTGGAGAGGGTATGAGACGCGCTCAAGTCTAAACTTTCTGGAGTTTGCTTATAAGGATCCCAAGGCTTGAAAGTTGCATACTCCCCGACTCAGCAATAAAACTTCTAGGGAACTAGCAATTTGTAAAACACAAAGATCCATCCATCCATACACATCCATACGCATATATGTTCATTTCTCTATTTAAAAAATAAAAATTAAATTTTTTTTTAATGAAAAAAGTTCCTGTGCAGCATATAACTCTATTTCAGTTACCTACCAGGCTTCTCTTGTCTCAGCAATAAAATTCAAATTATGCATAAAATATAATAAAGATCTATTCCAATGTGGAAAAAAAGAATGTCAGTGCTCTGTTTTCCTCCCCTTCCTTGCTATACTCCAGCCACCAAAGGGTGAGGAGCCTGGGTGAGTGGTCCTTGGTGGGGGGCACAGAAGGACCAGGTGAAGAAAGAAGCCCCCACACCTCCTTCACTCACAAGCTGGGGTAGAGGAGAAGACCCCAACTTTAAACCAAGCTTAGGGTTTTGATTATTACTTGGGGTGGGCATTCTCATTAATAACTTGGGACTGTTTGAATTACCTAAGAATGGGAAGTAAGATTGTGGAAATTGCCCAAATTTTTAAATGCAGGTACAGGGGCAGAATTTGCCCGAAAAGTAAACATGAAAAGATTTTAAAGATAAAGTTGCATTATGGCAATATAAGTTACATTTGCATTACTTGGGTTGGAAGCTGGGTAATTTGTATTTCCAGTCTTTATGAATATAAAGAATGAATATATATTTATGTTTATATTTTATGAATATATATTTATGTTCATTCCATATTTAGATGTTGGTGTTTCAGTGATTTTCTCATGTGATGTGACTCTGGACACTTTTGTCAGGGACATCAGTGTTTGCTCATGAGACTGCACCTCCTTGTAGAGATTTACAAAATTAAAAGTAATGCCGGCATTCACTTTCTATTCAACTTCTCCTCAGTGACAGATGTGATTCAGCAACTTCGGCTTTTTCATCTAACTTTGAAGTTGCGATTGGGCCAAATTCACCACCTTTACTACGCTGCTGTTTTGGCCACAGTAGTGCTTCAAGTCTACACAAGCTTTCTCCCACTTGATGCCCCCACCTATTAAACGACCTGTTTGTTTGATTCTCTAAGTTCTCAAAATTGTCTCATCATGTTCTCCCAGAAGACTAGTGCAGGGAGATCTATTTAAACTTGGAATTAAAATTAGGTCATCAAAAATAGAAAACAACATTTAAAATAGAACGTTGGAAATGGCTTTTTTTTTTTTTTTTTTTTTTTTTTTTTTT
>NW_007735261.1:71573-73551 GCF_000696425.1 Galeopterus variegatus | reverse complement strand
GTCTATATGTGGGATCCGAACCCTCGGCAGGAGCGCTGCCGCGCTTCCCAAGCGGCGCACTATCGCAGTGCGCCACTGGGCCGGCCCGGAAATGGCTTTTGTAGTTGGTATTTTCAGTATTTTGGCAGAACAGAGAATATTTAAGGGTTATGTTAAAAAAAGTTTTACTCCTTATATCTGGAACCATAAATAACACCATAGAGAGTACTTTCGTTGCCTAAATATTTAGGGATTAACACAAAAACATTAACCTGAGCCATAGTTTTGCCTATGCATAAATACTCTTGGTTTTTCAGTCTTTGGTGGACTGGTAAGTTTCCTGGAATTGGAACCGTCTGTCATCCACTTGGACCTCCTGCCTTGTCCACATCTTGCCCAGTGTGGTGGTCTCGGCTGTTAAAGAGCAAAGTATCGTCTGCATGAGTCAGCGCACTGCCGCTGTGTCTGGACTGGATTAGTGAGGTCTGGGCCTTTCCAGCCATGACCCTATTTGCTCCACCTTCAACAGTTTCTGGATTATTCTCTATTCTACTAACTCAGACTTTGATCTCTCCTCCTCTTTCTCTTTACCAAAGAATCTGATAGACATTATGGATTTTATCACTTGAGTTGATTTNGAAAAAAAAAAAAAAAAAAAAAAAAAAAAAAAAAAAAAAAAAAAGAAATACTTTTCCCACAAGGGGACTGATTTTGCAAAGAACAAAGATTAGATGATGACAACCAATCAAGCAAGTGGGACGAATGATTGAGGGCTGCTTAGCAGGGGTCTGAAATGTGATTAGAGGTCATTCCACAGGACCTCTGAAATTCTTTAATAGGATATTTAAGAAGATTCAGTCTTTCTCTCATGAAGAGACACCCTCAGGGGTATTGCACATACACCTCAATTTCTTTTGCCAACTGCTGAGAATATTTAAAATATTTTGTTAATGTCACGGGCCTCTACAGCGAGAGTTTGTTNGTGGCAAGGGTATTGCCACTGTCACCTCCTTCCTCCATTACCCATCCTAAAAATCTGCTGCCCAGGTGGCCTTTACATGGCAGCCAAAGAGACTGAGTCCTCAGGAAAATAGGAATAAAAGGTCATGTATTTTAGGCAGGCAAGATGTTATAATCTCCTTCTAGTAATGAAACGATTGGTGTTTGGCCCTTGTGGAATGAAGCAAAAAAAGATGTTGAGAAGGTTTCTATTTACATGAACAGATCCTTTCCATTGACAGGACAAATCTGGAAATAATTGCATGTGCTGAGAATGGTTCCTTCTTCATACAATTCCTTTTTACAAAACAATTTTATTTGCATGTCTTGATTTTTAAGTTCATTTGATGTCTCTTTAAAAAGGCTCTATTTTTCCCCCTTATTTGTTGAGGATGGTAAAATTGGGACAAATACATGATAAAAATAAGAAATAGTGACCAAGTTTCTTAGTATGTCTTTTTTCTGAATGTACCATNTTTATTTGCATGTCTTGATTTTTAAGTTCATTTGATGTCTCTTTAAAAAGGCTCTATTTTTTCCCCCTTATTTGTTGAGGATGATAAAATTGGGACAAATATATGATAAAAATAAGAAATAGTGACCAAGTTTCTTAGTATGTCTTTTTTCTGAATGTACCATAAATCTCACATCATAATGTTATATATTTATTTATTTGTGTCTAAAAAGGTAAAAAGAGAAAATTACAACTCGGGAAGAAAATGAAAGTGTCTAGATTTATAACGCTATATTTTTATTTATAGTGCCGGGTGTTAATAAGCAGGCAAGAAATGATTGATTGTTTTATTTTCCTTTCAGCG
This sequence comes from Galeopterus variegatus, assembly GCF_000696425.1. Classification (NCBI taxonomy): domain Eukaryota; kingdom Metazoa; phylum Chordata; class Mammalia; order Dermoptera; family Cynocephalidae; genus Galeopterus; species Galeopterus variegatus. The sequence continues at coordinate 71,755 of NW_007735261.1, read as the reverse complement.
GTTTATCTCTGCAAAAGAACAATGCAGAACAAGGCCAGGCTGGAGCTCGCAGACTATGAAGCTGTAAGTACCAAGGACTAGGAGTTAAGTGCTTATGGTCATTTCAGGCACTCTGCTAACTTTCTACCTTTATGGATCTAAAAAAAAAATCAGGGCCGGCCCGGTGGCGCACTGGAGAGTGC
>NW_007735261.1:65643-70699 GCF_000696425.1 Galeopterus variegatus | reverse complement strand
CCCGCTCACTGGCTGAGCGCGGTGCAGGCGCAACACCAAGGGTTGCGATCCCCTTGCCGGTTAGTAAAAAAGACAAAAAAGGAAAAAAAAAAATCAGGTTTTCAGGGATCAGGCAGCATGGTGGCTTAATAAATATCCCTGTTGGCAGAGGGTGGTGAAATTCCCTCTACACAAACTGTGAGTAGAAGGGGGAAACATATCTTATTTCCTAAGATTGACTTAGATGTAAAAAGTTCAACTAAATACTATAGTAAAGAAACTCAGATGCTGAGAATTAAAGACCATTTACACTGGGAACACAGTCTTTGCAAAGCCCTCAGGTGGTAACCATCGACCGATAAAGTTAATCTGATGTAATTTGTTCACATGGTCTCTATGTTGAGGTTTACTGAATTCAAAGCATTGTGTAGAAATGGGTTCACATTTACTACCAGGAACTGGATTGCAATCCAGTAGGACTGTATGCTCTCCTGTTCCTCCATAAAATGGGCACAGAAAAGACCAATGCCTTGAGCACTCTTTTTGTACAAGGTCATGTTAGTATTTTGCAAGCACCCATTGGATTTTTTAGTTGTGTTCTCTAAAGTCGGTTCTTTACAAAAATTACTGTTTGTAAACGGATTTTTCTGTTTCCTCGGCGACTGTTAATGTGAAGATTAGCTGAAGTCACTGAGCATGACTTTCCATTGAGAGTCAGAGTACATACACCTAGTACTTGAGAAATGCTATATTTGCTTTCTGGACAAATGCATGCAGTAAATAAGCTAGAAGGGAGGAGCGAAGACCAGCACCAGAATGTCTTCACCTCTGACATGTTTTTCAGGAGAGCCTGGCCAGGCTGCAGAGAGCATTTGCCCGGAAGTGGGAATTCATTTTCATGCAAGCAGAAGCACAAGCAAAGTGAGTCCTTGTGAGTTTTCTGGAAGATGCATTCCCATCGTGGCCTTTTGTCCAGGGAGGGCCTGCACATAACACTTCTTATTCTTTGTTACCGTGTTGACAGAGTGGACAAGAAGAGAGACAAAATTGAAAGGAAGATCCTGGACAGCCAAGAGCGAGCTTTCTGGGACGTGCACAGACCCGTGGTAAGTGACCATCTGCAGGTCTCTGCAAAGCGAGAGCAGATGGTGCTGGCCCGTTCCACCGCCTGCAGTGTCGTGTGGAATGAGTTGGGATCAGACGGCCACTTTCGTGTAATATGACCAGATGTCAGTAGTGTGAACCTTAATTTATAAAATTATGCATTTTTCTACCATGACTTCTCTGGCTTACTCGAAGCATTTGAAGACCTTGATGCTTCTCCATACACTTGAAAGAAAGCTCTGTGCTGCCTCAAGTGGTTTTTTTGTGGCTTGCTGTTTGCATTTTTCTAGCTTTGTGGTGGAAGTAGAAGTCACAATGTTTAGCCTCCACTATTTTTTTTCTTTTTTGTCACCTAGTGATAACCTGCTTTGGTTGTCGACTTTCACAGACCAACATTTTTATATGGCACAAATTCAAATCATCTCGTACTTTTATTTTTATATTATTTTTATCTATGCATAGTTATGGGGTACAGAGCTGACCGTCAGTATCTGTGTACAGTATGTGATGATCAAATCAGTATTATTAGCATGTTCATCATTACAAATCATAATTACTTTCTCTGTCCTTTACTCAACTACTCCCTATACCCCGTTTTTCTCCCCCTTTCCCACCACTAGTAACTATTGGTCTTTTCTCTCCTTCTGGAAGTTTGACTTTTTATTATGGTCTTTCTTTCTCTGTTTTTTAGCTTCCACTTATGTGTAAGGACATGTGGCATTTCTCTTTCTGGGCCTGGTTTATTTCACTGAATGTAGTTTTCTCCAAGCTCATCCATGTTGCTGCAGCTTTTAGTGATGTAATATTGGATCTATACACAATAACTTAGCTAGTTTTCTTCCTTAATGATGTTAAACTGTGTGCCTCAGAGTAACAAATAACGAATGCCTTTATTTAATACCAGAAAACTTTCTGGAAAGAATTAAACAATCGTTGTGAACATCCGTAAGACAGCATGTCTAAAATCACATCTTTCTTTCTATTTTGATGCTATATTTTCTTCTTCTATAGATTTCTTTAAATATAGACAAGGCGCTAGAGAATAATATTTACATAACTATTATTAGAATAAATAACAGGTTCATAGCATGAGAGACAAATCAAGATTAATTGGGACACCTTGAAATTTTCCTCTCAACAACCTTCGGAGTCAGACCAAAATAGAAAGACTCCAAAGATTCATTTACATACATATGTATTTCACTTTCAGATAGCAATGCAGTTAAATTCTATATTGAATTTGCTCTGTCTTTCGAATTCTCGGAAGATTAGAATTAAGAGTTAACTGGCTTTGCTACTCAAAATTCAGTTTGAGTTTTATTGTTCATGGTGAAAAAGGATGATGAGATGACATGCATAGCTCTTGCAAAGATATGAAGTAGGATTTTTATTTGTTTAAGCAACCTCCAGAAACCTGTCAATACGTATGTCCCCATGTTTATCCACTTTATGCCCCCTGGACACCTGGTGGCCAATCTCTAGTCTCTCTCAGCTTCCATGTCCCCAGTACTCCTGGCAACCCAGGAGGACCCACACCATGCACGCTCTCCTGCACTGCCCACACGGCCTCCGTGCCCTGGGACTCTCATGCTCTCAGGCATGGAAACAGATGCCACCTCAACACACCCCCTTGCTGCACTGCCTGAGAATTACTCAGCCGGCCTGTGCTTCTGCTGCAGGCAGAACCTGTCCACAGCTGTTTTTCTCCCCTTCCAGTGAATCAGGCTCCCGTCCTCCCTGTTTCCCACCAGCAGGGGGCAGATGTGAGTCGTTCTCCACTGGTCCCTGCCCCACCCTCACTAGGCTCCAGTTAGAAAGTCATCCCAAGGGGGATCTGGAGGCAGAATCCACCCTGAAGCCAGCCATTGACTCCCTGTTCAACTGGAAGATGCTTCCGAGGGGCTTCATTTCACCTACAGTGAAGGTGACATGCTTTGTCGTTGCTTAGATTTCTACAGGAATATACGTAGAGCTCCAGGTTGTCTGTGTGCCACTGAGAACGGCAGTCACCTAAACCAACCCCACCTTCAACCATTTATTTTTCTTACATTACAACTTTTTACGTTACTTTAAAGGTAATACTTATTGGCATTTTTATTTTATTTTATTTTTTCCTTTTTTTCTTTTTCTTTTTTTTTTCTTTATAATAATTACATTCTTAGATGTTGGGGGGAGGGAGGAAAGGGGTTGGGGCTGGCTCACAGCTGGCTCCATTGCTGGCCTGGTTGTGGTTAGGGGGCAGGGCTGAGGCCCTGGCCCCCCATTTCAGGACCCCAGGGGCTTCTGGCTCCAGCCAGGTTGCAGTCAGCAGTGGATGAGCCAGCTAGCTCAGGACCCAAGGAGCTTCTATTAGCACTTTTAAAATGTAAACATTTGGAAGTGGTGCCAGACACTTGTGAAATGCTGACACTTGTCCGAAGGAAGGCCATGTCTACGCTGCAGGCACAGCCTTTTATCTTGTTTTTAGCCTCCCTGGGGGTTAATTGATACTGATGATGATGATGGCTGGGATATTAGCAGCAAGTACTCCTGAAAGAGCTTGTAATAGCTGTTTCCTCAGCCAAAGACGTAAGCTGTATTTCTATTTAACTAAGCAATAACAGGAAGAACTTTCTAAGATAACTATACTTCAAAATAAAAAAGTGATAGAAGGGAAAACAGCAATATTGTGATAATTTCCAATAATGGCTGTACTTTTGTGTCCATGCTAGAAATGAATTCTGCAGCTGTTGTAATAAACCCTTCATCAATATATTGACACATGCAAACCTGTATCCCAGAGTTAAGGTTCGATAGATTTTCCTGTAGCTGAGTTTCTTTTTCAGAGCCTGTCTTGACCATGGCAGTAATGGAAGACTCTTTCTACCCTGTGGTATTCATTGGAAAATTTAAGTGTCTTCTAGACAGGACCAGTAAAGCCAGGTTTTGCGTACTAACACCAAATTATTTTTACCTGAGCAATCTAGAATCCTAGAGGACGTGCAGGAAAATACCAGCCAGTATCTCTGACTGTCCTGAGGTTCGATCTGGAATGTCTTGGGCATTGCTGCTACCCAGCACCTCTCACAAGTGGATGTCCATTCTCTGGGAGACTGTCCCACTGTATCCTCTCTGGGCTTTTGTGATGTTGGCCAATGACCAGAAGCCAAAGGGAATGAACAGGGAGACCTGTGGCAGAGTGGGAAGCACGTGGGCTCTGGACTCAGGCAGATCTGAGTCCGTTGTTTTCTTGGCTCGCCTTGGTCAATGATTTACCCTTTCTGATACTCAGATGCCTCATTTGTAAAATGGAAATATACCTGCTTCGCAGAGCTGATGTGCACATTAAGTGAGATTCCATGTGTAAAGGCAGCTAGCATAGCACTTGGCGTGTAGAAGACAAAATATTCTCCACTTCCTTTGTGAAGAGATGCAGAGAGTAGCACAAAGAGGTAGAGCAAGGAACATGAAATATAGCAACCAATAATGCAAATAATGCCCACACGTCTTCGGTTTTGCTGACGTCTACCAATAGCAGAAGACAGTGAAGGGAATCACAGCGTTCCGTCTTAGCTCAGGGGTTTCAACCAGAATAATTTCTAAGACCATTCCCCTGCAGTCTCCTTTTCCCTTTGGCCCCTTGTTCCATTTATGTACACCTGGCTCGGAATGGGTCACCTTGACTTAAGGCAGAGGTGGCAGTCGTGGTGGTGACTGCTCATCTGCGGGACCTCTCTCTTAGTATCTTTTATTATTGACCACTTTGGTTTCCCTTATGCTTTTTTTGGTATTTATTCTGGCCTTTATTCTGGAGCTTGGAATCTCTCCCCTAGGCTCAAGCAATGCAAAAATGAAAACGGAGTGGCCTTCTTGGTGTTTATCAACCAGAGGAGCAAATGAGTCTGATTTAGAGTACCAGGAATGAGTCTGATTGTGTGAGTCTCCTCTTCAGAAGGTTTATTCCATACCCAGTGCTGTAGACTGGACGCCCCCA
>NW_007735261.1:59354-65222 GCF_000696425.1 Galeopterus variegatus | reverse complement strand
GTGTGAGTCTCCTCTTCAGAAGGTTTATTCCATACCCAGTGCTGTAGACTGGACGCCCCCACAGCCTCACTGAAGCTTAATCTCCACTGTAACTGTTGAGGGTGGGAAATCCTATGACGGTGATTGAAACGTGGGACCTCGAAGAGGTGATTAGATTCTAGAATGATGCCTAGTGAATGGATTAACAATGGTGTGTGTGAGTCTCCTCTTCAGAAGGTTTATTCCATACCCAGTGCTGTAGACTGGACGCCCCCATAGCCTCACTGAAGCTTAATCTCCACTGTAACTGTTGAGGGTGGGAAATCCTATGACGGGGATTGAAAGGTGGGACCTCGAAGAGGTGATTAGATTCTAGAATGATGCCTAGTGAATGGATTAACAATGGTCGTCAGGGGGCGTGGTTTGGGGAGCTTTAAAAGGAGAGGAGGTTAGTCTCTCTGCTCTGCCCTTTTGCAATGTGATACCCTGCTGTCACTGTCGCCACCATGAAGGCCCTCACCAGATGTGTTCCCTGGACTTTGGACTTCCCAGCCTCAGAAACTGTAAGCAATAAATTTCATTTTCTTATTAATTACTCAGTTCTGTGTATTTTGGTATCAGCAACAAAAATAGGCTATTACACCCACCTATGGAACTTTTTGTACTGTATAAGGGGAGTATCTTTGTCCCCAACTTTTTTATTTACACGTATCAGTCCTGGAGCCATCGGCCAATGCAATGACTAATCCCCGTTTCCTTCCAAAGCTCACTCTGAAACTCAAGAAAGAGTGTGCCCCACCATGTCACCCTTCCCACAACATGCAACATCACCTCATTATAGCATTTATTCTGTATCAACAGGTGCCCAACATTGTATAAAGGCCAGGCATAAAAAGTTGATTGAAAACCCAGCCCTCGATTTCTAAAACTCACAGTCCAGTGGGAGCATGGGTACAACCGATGGGTATGACTGCACCCTTTGTTTTCTGGGGCGAGATGCAGGTGCTTGTGGTATTTACATGACATGTCCATGTACACAGCTAGTACTAGCGGAGCCAGGACTAGGACCAGGGAGCAGAGTGGCTCCAGGCAGAGAAAGTAGCTGCAGAATGAATGAAATCCTGATTTTATGAGTCCATCCTGCAAAAAGAAGGGTTAAATAGGTAGCAGTATGTGACATACGATACACCTGTGCTTATGGGTGTCATGTTATATTTTACTTTACTTGTGGTTTTTGAATATTCCTTTTTCATTCCTTTTGCTATTTTCAAAAGTCCAGAGTTAGGGCATCTTTCAGGCATTGTAGGCAACACACCCTTGCCCTAGGGGAACCCAGCTGCCATGTGGGGAATACACCTGTCAAGAATGTTGTACAATACACACCCTAAAGGGCCAGTTCCAGCACAGCTGCCCAATGAGTACTATCTCCAATATTTAGACACAATAATCTTGTTTACTATATACTTTATTATGTCAGGAAGGATCTAAAATTTTTATAAGTGTATAAAGTATACCTGATTTACAGAAAATATTAGTACATGAAAGAGTTAACAAAGGAGGCCCTTATTTTTGTTATGGTTTTTAAAAACATTAATTGATGGGCCGGCCCTGTGGCTCACTCGGGAGAGTGTGGCGCTGGGGCGCCGAGGCCGCCGGTTCGGATCCTATATAGGGATGGCTGGTGTGCTCACTGGCTGAGCGTGGTGTGGACCACTCCGTGCCAAGGGTTGTGATCCCCTTACCGGTCAAAAAAAATAAATAAAATAAAAACATTAATTGAAAAAAAAACGAAGTAATCACTGTCAGTTTTAAGTCTCAATACTGATACTCCCATTAGAATGAAAAACCCTATACTCAAATTTCACAGATTTATGACATGATTTAATGAAAAGACTTTGAAGTTATGTAATTATATTTTCCTGGATTGATTTACCTTCATAAATATATAATGTATCTTTATTTTCAAAAGCCAGAAATGGAGTTATACTAACAGCACTATTTATCAAGGTTTTTTTGTTTGTTTTGTTTTCTTTTTCACAATCCCAATATTATACCTTTCAGTAAAAAATAGAACAGATAATCCGTCTTTATTTTCAAAAGCCAGAAATGGAGTTATACTAACAGCACTATTTATCAAGGTTTTTTTTGTTTTGTTTTGTTTTCTTTTTCACAATCCCAATATTATACCTTTCAGTAAAAAATAGAACAGATAATCCGTACAAAGCTTTCCTAATTCAAATAAAGGTGATCTGCTCCCTTGAATTTTGTTTGCTTGCTTTTGATTTGATTTGATTTGGCTTTGGCATTTATTTAATCAAGAATAAGTTGGACACTGTTACCCAGAAATGTAGTTGGGAATGACAAATCTCAAATAGCAGCTCAGCATCTTTAAAATATATAGTTAAAGTCTATTTAATGTAAAATATTATGATCTATTACATGAATTTATATGTAGACATATATATTATATGTGTATATGTAATTTATACCTAAAAAATATATGTAATATGATTTTATTTTATAAAAAACCATGACATCACTTTAGGTCAGATTAACAAAGAAAAATCATTCTATTGTACTTAAAACCTTTATGAAATGAAATTAACCTTTCTGAGTATTTCAGTGTTTATTGCGGGGAGGGGCGGGGGGGAAAGGTCATAACTCTGAGAAGGACTCTTCTCTTACCAGGGACTCCAGAAAGAATTGCCAGAAACTAACTACTAAAGAATATAGCAGGAGAAATACACAAATTGTAGTATCTCAAAGATAATGTGGGATTTGGGTTGATGAGAGTATTCAATATTTCAGTACTTTTTTAAAGCCTCTCCAAGGGTTAATGCATTGGTAGTCTGTATTAATAGAATTTTAACATCTTGCTAAATTGATAGAAAAATTCTACTTGTCCAAGTGTTGAAGGGATTGAATTTTGGAGTTTTGTGCCCAGTTCTAGACAACACATTTTTTTTAAAAAAAAGTATAACTGAACTGGAGTAAATAGGTGAATGGAAAGTAAAAAAGCAAGAACAACAACAAAACGTTGTGAAATTATTAAAGAGATTAGTGACCTGGAAGACAAAAAGATCCATGGAAAGTGTCTTCATATTTTGAAAATGTCATGTTTGAATGCGGCTTATTCTTTTAGTCCATGTTGAGTTCTGTATGAACAGTGTGAAAATGACCGGAAAATAAAATCTCAATATAAAAACTTTCTTACAGTCAGAACTGTCTGAAGATCATTGCCAGCTTCATATGATGGAAATGATGAATTCACCTATAGGTTACAAATCATGAGCTAGAAATATAATGGAGGAAAAGTAATGATCAGATAGAGAGTGAGATTAGTAATTTTTAGAGTTCCTTCCAGCATCAAAGCAACAAGACTTAAATCACCTTCTTTGCTTTCCAAGTGTGTTAGTTTAGGGTTGAATACAACCAAATGTTCAACAAAGACTTCATAAATAAAAATGCTTAATGTACTTCATCAGAATGTTCAAAAAATAATAGTAATTATTGAGTTCTTCCTTATTTCAAGGTAAGCAAATCCAAATCACAAAATAGTGAAAATAGTTGATTTACTTATACCTTTCACATCTAATGTTTTTTAAATCAGGTAAATTAGCACTGTATCGTGGTTTCATTGACACTAATTTCAGAATATTGGTTTTGACATTTGTCAGGCCATGATCTTTTGAAGACCAGAGAGTCTGTCTTAAATTCTCTATCCTAAACCTGGCATTTAGTAGCATACACCTTACTGCAAAATTTTGAATCTGAGAATTGAGAAAATGGGGGAAGTATGGAATTTGCAAAAGATTTTGCTAAGGATTGGCAGCAGATTTGGAATAGTGACTTTGTTTTAGGATATGCTGAGTATGATGAGATGACATTCATCTTGTGAACCCACAGTTCCATAACTCCAGAAAAAGTGTTTAAACTTCCTATATATCTTGTTTTCTTCCAATCAAATTAGTATGGCATATTCTGGTGAACCAAGTGTGTATGTATATATGTGTGTGTGTGTGTGTATTTATGTGTGTCTATGTGTGTATGTATATAAATCTGCATTAAAATATGGAGTTAAGTGCTAACACTGATCAAAAAAGGCTGGAGTATCTATTAATTTTATATAAAGCTAACTTCAGAGCATGGAAAATCAGCAGAGATAAAGAGGACATTACACAATGATAAAGAAATCAATTCTTCATGACAACATAGCAATCCTTAATGTGTATGCACTTAACAACAGAGCATCAAAATATGAGTCAAAACTAATATAAATGTAAGGAAAAATAGACAGATATACTGTCATATTTGGAGGCTTCAGCATTCTTCTATCAGTAATTTACAGATTAAGAAAGCAGAAAAATCAGTAAGGAACTAAGGGACATAGTTGAATTAACAGCACCATCAATTAACTGGATATAATTGACACCTATAGAATATTGCATAAAACAGCAGCAGAGTACACATTCTTCTCAAGCTTGCACAGAACATTCACCAAGAGAAATCACATTCTGGTCCATAGAACACATCTTAACAAATTTAAAGGAATGGAAATCATGCAAAGTTTGCTCTCAGATAACAATGAAATTAAACTAGAAATCAATTACAGAAAGATAGGTGGAAAACTACAAATATTTAAGAGTTTAAAGGAATGGAAATCATGCAAAGTTTGCTCTCAGATAACAATGAAATTAAACTAGAAATTAATTACAGAAAGATAGGTGGAAAACTACAAAATATTTAAGAAATTAAACAGCACACTTCTGAATAAGATATGGTGGTTCAAAGAAGCAGTCTCAAAAAATTCTTTTTAAATATTTCAAAATAAATGAAAATGAAAATACACCTTATCAAAATTTTCAGTATTCAGGAAAAGCAGTGCTCAGAGAGAAATTAATAGCATTGAGTACATGTATTAGAAGAAGAGAAAGATCTAAAATCAATAATCTAGGCATCCACATTTAAAAACTAGAAAAAGAAGAATAATTTAAATTCAAAATAAGCAGAAGAAAAGAAATAATCAAAATTAAAGCAGAAATCAATGAAAATGACAGGATATAAATAGAGAAAATTAATGAAATAAAAACTGGTTATTTGAAAAGTTCAGTAAGGGTGATAAATCTATAATCAGGTTAACTAAGAAAAAAGAAAGAAAGCACAAATTACTAGTAGTAGAAATAAAATAGGGGCCATTGCTACTGATCCCACAAACATTAAACATACAATTAAGGAATATTCTGAACAACTCTATGCTCACAAATTTGAAAACCTAGATGAAATGGACCAAAAAAGTCTATCAAAACTCACCAAGAGAACAAATAATAGGTATGGTCCTGCCTGTATTAATTTAGAAGGTCTACATCAATTATTAAGAAGTACATAATCTATTCAATTAGAGAAATTAAATCAACATTTAATAACCTTCTAAAACAAAAGACACTCACCGAGATGGGTGCACTAGTGAAGTCTAGCAAACATTTAAGGGAGAAATTATACCAATTCTTTACAATCTTTCCAGAAAATAGCAGAAGGACGACTTTGTCATTTATTTGATGCAGCTAGCATTATCCTCATACTCAAATTAGACACAGCCATTGCAATAAAGGAAAACTACAGACCAATGTCTCTCATGGAAAAAGATGCAACAATTCTCAACAAAATATTCGCATATTGCATCCAACAATGCATAAAAAGAATTATACACCACTGCTGAGTAAGAATTATTCCAGGTCTACAAGGCTGGTTCAACATTCGAAAATCAATTAATGTAATTCACCACATCAACATGCTAAAAAAAAAAATCATAAGATCATGTCAATAGATTCAAAAAAAAACATTTGACAAAATCCATTACCCATTCAAGATAAGAACTCTCAGCAAACTAGG
>NW_007735261.1:46490-58418 GCF_000696425.1 Galeopterus variegatus | reverse complement strand
CCCAAAAGTCTATTGCTTGCTTAGGTACCAGCAATGAATGATTGGAATTTGAAATTAAAAAAGCAATTCAATTTACATTAGCACCAAAAAAGTAAAATGCTTAGATATAAACCTAACAAAATATGCATAATACGTATAATATCTTTATAGGGAGAACTATAAAACTGTTCTGAAAGATATCAAAGAAGAGCTAAATAAATGGACAAATAATCCATGTATGTGCATAAGAAGAATTAATATTGTCCAGATGTTGGTTCTTCAAAACTTTATCTACAGATGCATTACAATTCCAGTAAAAATCCCAGCTAGTTATTTTGTTGATATTGACAAACTGATTGTAAAATTTATATGTAAATTGATAGACACCAAATAATCAACAAAGTCAGAGGACTAACATTATTTAACTTTAAGACTTACTATAAAGCTCTGGTAATCAAAAGAGTCTGTTATTGGTTCAAGAATAGATGAATATATCAGTGGAACAGAATAGAGAGCCCAGAAGTAGACCTACACAAATAGAGTCAACTCACCTTTGACAAAGAAACAAAAGCAATTCACTGGAGAAAGGATAGTCTTCTTAGCACTTGGTGCTGGAACAGCTAGAAAAAAATAGACAATCAGACAGATCTAGGCATATACCTTATGCCCATCACAAAAATTAACTCAAAATTGATCACAGACCTAAATGTAAAATGCAAAACTATAAAACTACTAGAAGATAACACACGAGAAAATCTTGGTGACCTTAGGTTTAGTGATGACATTTTAGATGTAACATCAAAGGCATAATCTATGAGAGAAATAATTGATAAGTTGGACTTCATTAAACTTAAAGCCGTTTGCTCTGTGAAAGAAACTGTTAAGAGAATGAGAATACAAGCCACACACTGGGAGAATATTAGCAAAACACGTCACTGGTAATGGACTAGTATCCAGAATAAACAAAGAACTCTTAAAATTCATAAATAAAAACCAGCAGCCAGTTAAAAGTGGGCAAAAGATTTGCACAGACACTGCACCAAAGAAAATACACAGATGGCAGACAAGCATATGAAATGAGGTGCAACTTCACATTGTCAGGACACAGCTATTAACGTGACTAAAATCCAGCACACTGGCAATGTCACATGCTGATGAGCATGTGGAGTGACAGAGGCTCTCACTGTTTTTGTTGGTGGGAATGCAAAATGGTACAGCTACTTTGGAGGACCTTTTGAGAGTTTTCCACAAAACTAAACATACTCTTACCGTATGATATAGCAGTCACTCTCCTTGGTGTTTGCCCCAATGAATTGAAAATTTATGTTCACACAAAAACTTGCACACAAATGTTGGTGGCAGTTTTATTCATAATTGCCAAAACATGGAAGCAACCAAGACGTTCTTCAGCAGGAAACTGTGGTATATCCATACAATGAGACATTTTTCAGCAGTAGCAAGAAATGAACTATCAAGCCACAAAAAGACATGGAGAAACTTTAAATGCGTAGAGATAAATGAAAAAAAAACAAAAAACAAATCTTAAAGGCTAGACAGTGTATGGTTTCAACCCTATGACATTCTGGAAAAGGCAAAACTATAGAGACGGGTTTGAAGGGAAGTCAAGGAATGATGATCACAGGAAATTTTTAGGGCAGTGAAACTATTTTGTAGGACACTTTAACAGTGGATACATGTCATAGTACATTTGCCAAAACCCATGGAACGTGCAACACCAACAGTGAACCCTAATGTCAGCCATGGGCTTTAATTAATAACAATGTATCAATGTTGGCTCATAATTGAAACAAATGTAGCACACTAATGTTAATACAAGGGGTGAGGGGTCATATGTGAATCCTCTGTACTCTCAAATTTGCTGTAAACCTAAAAATGCTCAAAAATAGTCTGAATTTTTTAAAACAGCTAGAAAATTTTCCACAAAGTGAAACAGAGGGTATGTCACAGCAGGAGTAACGAATCCAACAAAATCTCTGATCACAAGGACAAAACAGTGTCCTATGATAATATCAACAGATAAAGATGAATTTTATTTGAATAACGTCAGATCCATTCTTGTAGAAAAGCTATTGATTCGCTCCCTTTTATACGGTATATAGATAAGACCTTGAACTAGGATACAGTGTAAGCTATTTATTGGTTTTATGTTTTATTCCATGTGCTTGGTTTTGTTTGTCTTATGTGGTAAAGGCGTTCTTGACACGATCGATATGATTTTTTTAAAAAAGCAGAGTTTCACAAAAATGACTCTCAAGATTTTTTTATTTATCTTTTTGAAGGATCATGCTGCTAATGCTCCATAGGAGAAATAGTTTCTCTTCATGAATATTGTGATGGGAAAGCCTGCCAGTGATTTCTCCTGGGTGAGAATAAGCACATTCAATATATTTCTTCAGATAATAAGAACTATTCAAAATTCCTTTTCTTAAGGATTAGTTGTACCACTGTTATTTGTACACCCCGCATGTTATTGAGGCACGATCGTATATGGATTGTGCATCTTAAACAAACAAGTACATCATAAGATTCCATTGCCCCTGTTGAATACTTTTTCTAAACATACTATTAATAAAATAGTTTAACAAGAAAAAAATGGAATAAATGAAGTAAAATAATATATTTCTTTGATTCTCCCTGAAATAAACAATCTCTGCATTACACTGTTGACTCATTCATTTAATATATCTTTTAACCAACACTTACAGAAGCTTGCCATGCTAGAGGCTAAAGATGCAAAGTTCAATAAAACACTGCCTCTGTGATTGACTTATGCAAAAGTCTGGAGGGAGAAGGATGGAAATAATGGTTAATTATCATGCAGATACTGTGATGTGTTTTATAGTAGAGCTAGGAATGTCGCTATTCAAAAATAGAGGCTTACATTTAGCTAATGTTAGGATATGGGAAACTTCTCATGCATAAAGGTAGCAGAATGAATCACAAAGATAAGTAGCAAATAAATTGTACTTAAAAATTACTTTTTATGTTCAAAAATATAATTGAAAGGCAAATAGACAATCTTTAAAAAATATGTGGAGCAAGTATATGAAGGTACTTCAAAAAGTTCATGGAAAAATAGAATTAAAAGATAATACAAATCTTTCCAAGGACTTTTTGAATCTGTCTTCAAGTGTTTGAGCAGCTGTCATTGGAAAAAGGAGTAGAATTAGCCTGCTTTGCTTTGGATAAAAGGAGGCAGATTTTGTCTGAACAAAGAATGCTCTCACCCTTTTTAACTGTCTAGTGGACAGCGTCACAGAGTAGGGAGATCTCTGTTGTCAGAATAGCCCAGGGTCGAAAAATAAGGGTCCCTCCTCCTGGCATCTGCTCCTAAGATCCAGTCTTTCCCATTAACAGAGAGCAAAATTAGAATGTATTGATTAAAGGACCTCAGGCTGAAATTTAAAAGCATCATATTCCAAACAACTTAATGAAAAGAGATGATACATACTGCTTTTTTTTTTATCAATTCACATTTTAAACTCAATATATTACAGATTTTACATGATATTAAGCAAACTAGAAATAGAGACGCAAGAGGGAGGAAAAAGAATTTGAAGGTTAAGTTCTAGTTATTATATTACCAAGAAAGAAGGTTGCTCTTTGAACATTTTTTCCTGCAGCCAAAGTCTATTATTTTGCATGTGAAAATAATATCTAATTCTCTTTTAGCCAATGATGTAGTATTTAGTAAGACCAGGGTCTGATTTTGACACCTGGGAAAGCAGTCATCTGAATTGTCTCTGTCCCATTCAGCCTCAAAGACATATATATGACATTTCTCTGAAGCAGTTCCAGAAAGGAGGTTCTGCATGTGTTCCCAGCATGACTGAATGTCTTTAGTATGTACCAAAATCAACATGGATTTTCATGCATTTGCCATTTCTAAAATGGGTAAAATGCTTTGAAATTTAGTAGTACATACAGTAACTGCTGCATTTTCTTATCAGTTTAAAAAATGAACCAGTCTTTTCAGGTAATATTGTCTGTTTTTCTGGCTATTGTCACTGTGAGGAGTGGAGTTAAATTTTCAAATAATTACCATCATTATGTCTAATTGGCTTCATTATCTCTAGTGTCGGGAATATAGCTTTTGTATTAATCTGGACCAAGAAGCTGGTTCATATGTTATGTTTTAGCAAGTGTCGTATTGCAATAAAAATAATTTTTGCTGTAATTATTTTCTGTTGATAACATGTTTGATTATCTGAAGGAAAGAATTCCTCTAAAAATTTCTCTATTCCGCCAGGGTAATTTCTGATAAGACTATTCTTTATTTACCACTTGAAGAGAAGTGATCACAACTTGGATACATTCTCTCTCTCTCTTTTTTTTTTTTCCAAAATATTTTAACATTTCTTTGTATATATTTGTGGGATACAGTGTGTTGTTTCGAGACATGCATACACTGCTCAATGACTCATTTAGGGTGGAAAGGATAGTTTTGTACCCATCAATTCATCACTTTTCCTCCCACTCCCAGCCTCTGGTAAACATTATTCTCCTCTGTGCTCTGTGAGAACCACCCTCCCTTGTTTTTTAGATTCCACATATGAGTGATGTCATGTGTTATTTGTCTTTTTATGCCTGACTTACTTCACTTAACATGATGGTTTCCAGTTCCATCCATGTTGCTACAAATGATAGATTTTTTTTAATAGCTGAGTAGTATTCCATTGTGTATGTATACCACAGATTCACTTCACTTAACATGATGGTTTCCAGTTCCATCCATGTTGCTACAAATGATAGATTTTTTTTTAATAGCTGAGTAGTATTCCATTGTGTATGTATACCACAGATCTTTTTAAATACACTCACCCACTGATGGGCATTCAGGCTGATTGCATCTCTTGGCTATTGTGAATAGTGCTGCTAGTGCTGCAGTGAACATGGGAGTGCAGGTGACTTTTTGATGGATTGTTTCCATTTCCTTTGGGTACATACCTAGTACTGGGATAGCTGGGTTGTAGGAAAGATCTATTTTTCGTTCTCTGAGGAACCTACATACTGTTTTCCAGAGTGGCTGTACCAATTTACACTGCCACAGGCAATGTAGGAGAGTTCCTTTTTCTCTGCATCGATGCCAGAATTTGAATTTTTTTGTCTTGTTGAGAATAGCCATTCTATTTGTAGTGAGATGATATCTCATGGTTCTAATTTGCATCTCCCTGATGATTAGTGACATTGAACATTGTTTCATGTGCTTCTTGGCCATTTGCATGTCTTTGGAAAAATATCTGTCAGGCTCTTTGTCCATTTCCTGATTGAACTGTTTTTTTTTTTCTGTTTTGGGGGGTGTTTTGTTTTTGTTTTTTGCTGTTGAGTTCCTTAAATATAATATTCTGGATATTAGCCATTTGTCTGATGTGTGGTTGGCAAACACACTTTCTCCCATTCTGTAGGTTGTCTCTCGTTTTGTTGATAGTGTTCCTTGCTGTGCAGAAGCTTTTTAGTTTGATGTAGTCCTGTTTATGTATTTTTGCTTTAGTTGTCTGTGCCTTTGTAGTCTTGCTCAAAAAAGTGCTGCCCATTCCCATTTCATTTAGCATTTCTCCTGTTTTCTTATAGTAGTTTCATAGTTTGGGGTCTTAAATATAGGTCTTTAATCCATTTTGAGTTGTTTTAGGTCTATGTGAGAGATAGGCATGTGGTTTTAATCTTCTGCATGTGGATATCCAGTTTTCTCAGCAACATTTGTTGGAGAGGCTGTCCTTTCCCCATTGTATGTTTTTAGCACGTTTGTCAAGAATCAGTTTGCTGTAAATGTATGAGTTTATTTTGGGGCTCTCTATGCTATTCCATTGATCAAATTATCTGTTTTTATGCCAGTACCATGCTGTTTTGATTATTATAGCTTTATAGTATATTTTGAAGTCCAGAAGTGTGATACCTCAAACTTTGTTCATTTTGTTCAAGATTGCTTTAGCTGTATGGGGTTCTATACAGATTCTAAGATCATTTCTTTTTTTATTTCTGTGAAGAATGCCACTGGCATTTTGATAGGGATTGCATAGAAAGTGTAGATTGCTTTGGGTAATATGGACATTTTGATGATGTTAATTCTCCCAACCCATGAACATGGGATTAATTTCCATTTATTTTTGTTCTTTTCAATTTTTCAGCAATGTTTTATACTTTTCATTGTACAGGTCTTTCACCTTCTTTGTTAAATTTACTCCTAGATATTTCTTTTTCTTTTTCTTTTTTTTTTTTTTTGGTAGCTATGATAAATGGAATTACTTTCTGAATTTCTTCTTCAGCTATTTTGTTATTGGCATATATGAAAGCTATTGATTTTTGTGTGTTTCTTTTGTGTCTTGCCATTATACTGCATTCATTTTTTTAGTTCTAGTAATTTTTTGGTGGAATCTTTAGGGTTTTCTATGCACACAATCATGCCATCTGCAAATGTGGACAGTTTGACTTCCTCTTTTCTGATTCAAATGCCCTTTATTGCTTTCTCTTGCTTTATTGCTCTAGCTAGTACTTCTAGTACTATGTTGAATTAGAGTGAGGAAAGTGGGCATCCTTATCTTGTTGTGGATCTTAAAGGAAAAGCCCTCAGTTTTTGTCTATTCAGTGTATTAGCTGTGGATTGCTTGCTTATAACCTTTATTGTGTTGAGGCACATTTCTTTTTTTTTTTTTTTCTTTTTGTCTTTTTTCGTGTCCGGCAACGGATCGCAACCCTCAGTGTCGTGCCCGTACCGGACCGGGACCGGCAACAGGATCGCAACCCTCAGTGTTGCACCCGCACCTCGCTCAGCCAGTGAGCGGGAACCAGTCTGTATGTGGGATCCGAACCCTCGGCGGGAGCGCCGCCGCACTCCCAAGCAGCGCGCTGTAGCAGTGCGCCACCGGGCCGGCCCGAGGCACATTTCTTGTACATATAATTTGTTACATGTTTTTATCATGAGGGGGTGTTGGATTTTAACAATGCCTGTTCTTTATCTAATTGAAATGACCATATGAGTTTTTTCCTCCATTCTGTTGATGTAATGTATCATATTTATAGATCCGCAAATGCTGAACCATCCTTGATTCCCTCGGATGAATCTCACTTGATCATAGTGTATGATCTTTTTAATGTGTTGCTGGATTCTGCTTGTTAGTAGTTTGTTGAGGATTTTCGCATCTGTGTTCATTAAGTATATTGGTCTATAGTTTTCTTTTTTGTTGTTGTGTCCTTTTCCAGTTTCAGTATGAGAGTAATGCTGGCCTCGTAGAATGAGGAAATATTATCACAGGAATATGGAAATATTCTCATAGGAAGGAATTGGAAGTATTCCCTCCTCTTCAGTTTTTTGGAAGAGTTTGAGAAGAATTGGTATTAGTTTTTCTTTAAATGTTTGGTAGAATTGGCAATGAAACCATCTGATCCTGAGGTTTTCTTTATTGGAAGACTTTTTATTACTGCTTCAATCTCCCTACTCATTATTGGTCTGTTTAGGTTTTCTAATTCTTCAGGATTCAACTTTGGTAGTTATACATGTCCAGGAATTTATTCATTTCTTATAGGTTTTCCAGTTTGTTCACATATAGTTGTTTTTAGTTGTATCTTAGGATCCTTTGTATTTCTGTAGTATCAGTTGTAATGTCTCCTTTTTCATTTCTGATTTTATGTATTTGAGTCTTCTCTCTTTTTTCCTTCATTAGTCTAGCTAAAGGTTTATTGATTTTATTTATCTTTTTGAAAAACCAATGCTTTGTTTCATTTATCTTTTTATTTTTTTCCTTTTTGTCTTTTTTCATGACCGGTAATGGGATCGCAACCCTCGGTGTCATGCCCGCACCGCACCCAACC
Organism: Galeopterus variegatus; assembly: GCF_000696425.1. NCBI lineage: Eukaryota > Metazoa > Chordata > Mammalia > Dermoptera > Cynocephalidae > Galeopterus > Galeopterus variegatus. The sequence goes on along the minus strand of NW_007735261.1, from coordinate 50,612 downwards.
AGTGAGCAGACCAGTCTCTATATGGGATCCGAACCCTCGGCGGGAGCGCCGCTGCACTCTCAAGTGCCGCACTCTACCAAGTGCACCACCGGGCCGGCCCTTATTTATCTTTTTATTTTTTTTAACTGTAGTTTATTTATTTCTGTTCTGATCATTCTTATTTCTCTCCTTCTACTGATTTTGGAATTGGTTTGTTCTTGTTGTTTGAGCTCCTTGAGGTATAATGTTAAGCTGTTTATTTGGAGTCTTTCTTCCTTTTTGATGTAGGTATTTATTGCTAAAACTTCTCATAGAACTGCTTTTGTGGTATCCCATAGATTCTGGTATGTTGTGTTTTCATTTTCATTTGATTCCAGGAATTTTAAAATTTCCTTCTTGGTTTCTTCTTTGACCCACTCATTGTTTAGGAGCAGTTTGTTTAATTTCCATGTATTTGTACAGTTTCTAAAGTCCCTTTTGTAGTTGATTTCTAGTTTTATTCCATTATGGTCAGACAAGGCAGTTGATATCATTTTGATTTTTTAATATACTCTATTCTAGAGAATGTTCTATATGGTGCTGAGAAGAATGTGTATTCTGCAGCTGTTGGATGGAATGTTCTATAAATGTCTGGTAGGTCAAGTTGACCTACAGTAGAGATTAATTCTGGTGTTTCCTTGTTAATTTTCTGTCTGGATGATCTTTCCTTTGCTGAAAGTGGGGTGTTAAAGTCCCCAAGTACTATTGTGTTGTAGTCCATCTTTCCCATTAGGTACAATAGTAGTTGCTTTATATAAGTTAATGCTCCAAAGTTGGGTATGTACATATTTAGAATTGTTATATCTCTTGTTAAATTGATCCCTTTATCATCATACAATGACCTTCCTTTTTTTCTAATGTCCCTTGGCTTGAAGTCTATTTTATCTGATATAAGTATTGCTATTCCTGGTTTTTTTTTTTTTAGGTTTCCATTTGCATGAAATATCTTTTTCCATCCCTTCACTTTCAGCCACTATGTATCTTTATCAGTTAAGTGAATTTCTTGTAGGCAGGATATTCTTGGTTCTTTTTTTATAATCCATTGAACCACTCTGTATCTTTTAATTGGGGCATTTAATCCTTTTAATTTATGATTATTATTGATATACAGGGACTCATTAGTGCTAGTTTGCTATTTTTTTATTCTGATTGTTTTGTTGATCCTTTTTTCCAGTCTTACCATCTTCTTTTGTGGTTGAGTAGTTTTCTCTAGCTTTATGTTTTGATTTCTCACTATTTTTAGTATGTCTCTTCTAAGTTTTTGTGTTATGGCTACCATGAGGCTTACAAAAATATTTCACAGTTATAACAAATTGTTTTAGATTGATAACAACTTAACTTTGATATCTAATTTGATATATAAGAAAAAAGAAAAAAAACAAAGCCAACTCTACGCTCTGGCATCATGCCGTCCCACTTTTGACATTTTGTTGTTTCAAGGTACATCTTTTAATATTGCCTATCTCTTATATGGATGCTGTGGGGGTTAATATCTTGTTAGGTTTGTTCTTTAGTTTTCTTTTTTTCCTTTTGGCAGCTTGTCAGTACCATACTAAGTATGTAAGCAGTTTGTTCACCACCCTTACGATGTTGGAGTATTCTGAGGTTGTCTGTGAACTTTCTTTACTAATGGGTTATGTACCTTCAAGTATTTTATTACTGCTCCTTAGTGTCATCTTCTTTCAGATTGAAGACCTCCTTTTAGCACTTCTTGTAAGGTTGGTATAGTGTTGGTGAATTCCCTTAGTTTTGCTTTGCCTGGGAAAGACTTTATTTCTCCTTTATATTTGAAGGTTAGTTTTGCTGGAAGCAGAATTCTTGGCTGACAGTCTTTTTTCCCTCAGCACTCTGAATATATCATCCCATTGTCTTCTGGCCTGTAGGGTTTAAACTGAGAAATCCTCTGAGAGACATTGGAGCCCTGTTGAGTGTTATGTGTTTCTTTTCTCTTGCTTCTTTCAGTGTTCTTTGTCTTTCGTTTTTGACAATTTGATCATGATGTACCTTGGGGTGTTCCTCCTTGGATTCGATTTGATCAGCGACCTCTGAGCTTTCTCTGCCTGGATACTGTCATCTTTCTCCATACTTGGGAAATTTTCAGTCATTATTTTCTTGACTATGCTTTCTACATCCCTTCTTTTTTCCTCTCCTTTGGGTAATGCCAATTACATGGGAATGATTTTGCTTGAGGGAGTCCCATATTTGCTGTATTTTTGTTTCATTTTTTCTCATTCTTTTTTCTTTTGGCTCCTCTGATTTTAGGTAATATCATGTATTTTATCTTCAAGCTTACTGATTCTTTCCTCTGTTTGATTAAGTCTGCCGTTAGAGCTTTCTATTCAGTTTTTCAATTCAGATAATGTATTCTTTATTTCTAGATTTTATAATTCTTTTTTTTTTTAATTCTATTTCTTTGTCAAGTGTCTCGTTCTTCTCCTGAATTATTTTCCAGGTATCACTTAATTTTCTATCTGTATTTTCTTGTGACTCCCTGAGTATTCTCTTAGAGGGTTATTCTGAATTCTCTATCTGACATTTCTTAGATCTGCTGTTCCTGTGCATCCATTGCTGGTACCTTGTTTCATTTGGTGGTGAACAAATTTCTCTGTTCTTTCTTGATCTTTGTGTCTTTACCGTGATGCCTGGGCATTTGAGAATTCTGCTACCTCTTCTAGGTTTCATAGGTGTTCTTTGCTTGTGTTAGATCTTTACTGGCTAATATCAGAGTTTTGTCTCTGGTCTGTGGGTTTTGTTTTTTCTGTTCTGTGGTAGATTAATGACTACCACCACCACTTAGACCCTGCACTGGAAATGTGGTTAGTTCCCAAGTTGGTGCATGTCCTGTGGGGACAAGAACTTCAGCTCTGTGCTTGAGCTAAATTGCTGCTTTGCTGCTGGTTCTCTGGGGAAGGCTTTTGGTGCAGGTCACTTTAATCACTTCTGAGTCAGGGCTGTGTGGGAATTCTGGCTGGGGACTGAGTCTGTCCTGCAGGTTGCGCCCCCTGCAGTTTTATTGTCCTGACCCATTTCCACTGAGACTAGCTCCCCATGCTATTCCTGATGTCTCCCTGATGAGCCAGCTTTTCTCCTGCACTCCAACCACTTCCCACAGGACTGTCACATATGTGTCCCTTTTGATAACTCACCAGCCTGTGACGCTTCCTTTCCCTAGTCGGCTTTGGATGTTTGCTCCTATGTGGGCCCAAGTGAATCCTGCTAGTGGTCTTTATGGCCTGTGGGCAGGTATGGTGCTCTCTGAAGCCCTGCCCTCTCCTGCAGACTCCAAGCAGGTATATGAGAAGGTGCCACTGTGGCTTTTTCTGGTTTCAGTCCGTGTGCAATAGTCACTGATGTCTCCATATCAGGGTGGCTCAGAAGCAGCCAGGGCCCAGAACAATAGGCACTGCCCCTATACCCCTTCCCCATGGCCTCTCGTGCCTTCACAAACTCCTCAGTTCTCTCCTCCACTTTCCCAGCTCCAGGGGTCCCAGGTTGTCAGTCTTTGCTTTTAATAGTTGTAATTTGGGGAGGAAAGACTCTGGGAATATTCTATTCTGCCATCACGATGACATCACTCTCCTGGATACATTCTCTAAGGCAGGTGATATTTTCTTCAGGAAAGAATATATTTAGTAATTTTATTTTCCTGAGAAAATCAGGCCCAGAAATCTCTTAAAACATGCATGTAGTTATATCATATTATTTAGTCATATGATATGTTACATTTTATTATTCATTTTTAAATACTCCAGAATGCACTAGAAAAGATTTATGTGGTTGCGTGGTTGACCTCAGCAACCTTCACTAATGCTTGATGTTTCACCATGGCTTGTTAACGTGTACCTGTGTTACGTGACAAGGGTGATCCCAGGCAATACTGTTTCCTAATCCAGATGACTTAAAATTGTTTTTTCCTTCATCAAGTCTCACGTTCCTGAAAAGTGTCACTTAATATAACAAAACAAAAACCAAAACAAAACAAAAAAACAGGAATGCCTGAGCTTGAATTGCTGCTTGTGTGCCTTAGAGACAGATAAAGGTGGGGTGTATATTGATGATTTCTCTCTTTTTTGTGTGTGTGTGTGTGTTTTGTCTTTTTTTCCA
>NW_007735261.1:31473-45490 GCF_000696425.1 Galeopterus variegatus | reverse complement strand
GCACCTCGCTCAGCCAGTGAGCGGGAACCAGTCTGTATGTGGGATCCGAACCCTCGGCGGGAGCGCCGCCGCACTCCCAAGCAGCGCGCTGTAGCAGTGCGCCACCGGGCCGGCCCGAGGCACATTTCTTGTACATATAATTTGTTACATGTTTTTATCATGAGGGGGTGTTGGATTTTAACAATGCCTGTTCTTTATCTAATTGAAATGACCATATGAGTTTTTTCCTCCATTCTGTTGATGTAATGTATCATATTTATAGATCCGCAAATGCTGAACCATCCTTGATTCCCTCGGATGAATCTCACTTGATCATAGTGTATGATCTTTTTAATGTGTTGCTGGATTCTGCTTGTTAGTAGTTTGTTGAGGATTTTCGCATCTGTGTTCATTAAGTATATTGGTCTATAGTTTTCTTTTTTGTTGTTGTGTCCTTTTCCAGTTTCAGTATGAGAGTAATGCTGGCCTCGTAGAATGAGGAAATATTATCACAGGAATATGGAAATATTCTCATAGGAAGGAATTGGAAGTATTCCCTCCTCTTCAGTTTTTTGGAAGAGTTTGAGAAGAATTGGTATTAGTTTTTCTTTAAATGTTTGGTAGAATTGGCAATGAAACCATCTGATCCTGAGGTTTTCTTTATTGGAAGACTTTTTATTACTGCTTCAATCTCCCTACTCATTATTGGTCTGTTTAGGTTTTCTAATTCTTCAGGATTCAACTTTGGTAGTTATACATGTCCAGGAATTTATTCATTTCTTATAGGTTTTCCAGTTTGTTCACATATAGTTGTTTTTAGTTGTATCTTAGGATCCTTTGTATTTCTGTAGTATCAGTTGTAATGTCTCCTTTTTCATTTCTGATTTTATGTATTTGAGTCTTCTCTCTTTTTTCCTTCATTAGTCTAGCTAAAGGTTTATTGATTTTATTTATCTTTTTGAAAAACCAATGCTTTGTTTCATTTATCTTTTTATTTTTTTCCTTTTTGTCTTTTTTCATGACCGGTAATGGGATCGCAACCCTCGGTGTCATGCCCGCACCGCACCCAACCAGTGAGCAGACCAGTCTCTATATGGGATCCGAACCCTCGGCGGGAGCGCCGCTGCACTCTCAAGTGCCGCACTCTACCAAGTGCACCACCGGGCCGGCCCTTATTTATCTTTTTATGTCATGCCCGCACCGCACCCAACCAGTGAGCAGACCAGTCTCTATATGGGATCCGAACCCTCAGCGGGAGCGCCGCTGCACTCTCAAGTGCCGCACTCTACCGAGTGCACCACCGGGCCGGCCCTTATTTATCTTTTTATTTTTTTTTAACTGTAGTTTATTTATTTCTGTTCTGATCATTCTTATTTCTCTCCTTCTACTGATTTTGGAATTGGTTTGTTCTTGTTGTTTGAGCTCCTTGAGGTATAATGTTAAGCTGTTTATTTGGAGTCTTTCTTCCTTTTTGATGTAGGTATTTATTGCTAAAACTTCTCATAGAACTGCTTTTGTGGTATCCCATAGATTCTGGTATGTTGTGTTTTCATTTTCATTTGATTCCAGGAATTTTAAAATTTCCTTCTTGGTTTCTTCTTTGACCCACTCATTGTTTAGGAGCAGTTTGTTTAATTTCCATGTATTTGTACAGTTTCTAAAGTCCCTTTTGTAGTTGATTTCTAGTTTTATTCCATTATGGTCAGACAAGGCAGTTGATATCATTTTGATTTTTTAATATACTCTATTCTAGAGAATGTTCTATATGGTGCTGAGAAGAATGTGTATTCTGCAGCTGTTGGATGGAATGTTCTATAAATGTCTGGTAGGTCAAGTTGACCTACAGTAGAGATTAATTCTGGTGTTTCCTTGTTAATTTTCTGTCTGGATGATCTTTCCTTTGCTGAAAGTGGGGTGTTAAAGTCCCCAAGTACTATTGTGTTGTAGTCCATCTTTCCCATTAGGTACAATAGTAGTTGCTTTATATAAGTTAATGCTCCAAAGTTGGGTATGTACATATTTAGAATTGTTATATCTCTTGTTAAATTGATCCCTTTATCATCATACAATGACCTTCCTTTTTTTCTAATGTCCCTTGGCTTGAAGTCTATTTTATCTGATATAAGTATTGCTATTCCTGGTTTTTTTTTTTTTAGGTTTCCATTTGCATGAAATATCTTTTTCCATCCCTTCACTTTCAGCCACTATGTATCTTTATCAGTTAAGTGAATTTCTTGTAGGCAGGATATTCTTGGTTCTTTTTTTATAATCCATTGAACCACTCTGTATCTTTTAATTGGGGCATTTAATCCTTTTAATTTATGATTATTATTGATATACAGGGACTCATTAGTGCTAGTTTGCTATTTTTTTATTCTGATTGTTTTGTTGATCCTTTTTTCCAGTCTTACCATCTTCTTTTGTGGTTGAGTAGTTTTCTCTAGCTTTATGTTTTGATTTCTCACTATTTTTAGTATGTCTCTTCTAAGTTTTTGTGTTATGGCTACCATGAGGCTTACAAAAATATTTCACAGTTATAACAAATTGTTTTAGATTGATAACAACTTAACTTTGATATCTAATTTGATATATAAGAAAAAAGAAAAAAAACAAAGCCAACTCTACGCTCTGGCATCATGCCGTCCCACTTTTGACATTTTGTTGTTTCAAGGTACATCTTTTAATATTGCCTATCTCTTATATGGATGCTGTGGGGGTTAATATCTTGTTAGGTTTGTTCTTTAGTTTTCTTTTTTTCCTTTTGGCAGCTTGTCAGTACCATACTAAGTATGTAAGCAGTTTGTTCACCACCCTTACGATGTTGGAGTATTCTGAGGTTGTCTGTGAACTTTCTTTACTAATGGGTTATGTACCTTCAAGTATTTTATTACTGCTCCTTAGTGTCATCTTCTTTCAGATTGAAGACCTCCTTTTAGCACTTCTTGTAAGGTTGGTATAGTGTTGGTGAATTCCCTTAGTTTTGCTTTGCCTGGGAAAGACTTTATTTCTCCTTTATATTTGAAGGTTAGTTTTGCTGGAAGCAGAATTCTTGGCTGACAGTCTTTTTTCCCTCAGCACTCTGAATATATCATCCCATTGTCTTCTGGCCTGTAGGGTTTAAACTGAGAAATCCTCTGAGAGACATTGGAGCCCTGTTGAGTGTTATGTGTTTCTTTTCTCTTGCTTCTTTCAGTGTTCTTTGTCTTTCGTTTTTGACAATTTGATCATGATGTACCTTGGGGTGTTCCTCCTTGGATTCGATTTGATCAGCGACCTCTGAGCTTTCTCTGCCTGGATACTGTCATCTTTCTCCATACTTGGGAAATTTTCAGTCATTATTTTCTTGACTATGCTTTCTACATCCCTTCTTTTTTCCTCTCCTTTGGGTAATGCCAATTACATGGGAATGATTTTGCTTGAGGGAGTCCCATATTTGCTGTATTTTTGTTTCATTTTTTCTCATTCTTTTTTCTTTTGGCTCCTCTGATTTTAGGTAATATCATGTATTTTATCTTCAAGCTTACTGATTCTTTCCTCTGTTTGATTAAGTCTGCCGTTAGAGCTTTCTATTCAGTTTTTCAATTCAGATAATGTATTCTTTATTTCTAGATTTTATAATTCTTTTTTTTTTTAATTCTATTTCTTTGTCAAGTGTCTCGTTCTTCTCCTGAATTATTTTCCAGGTATCACTTAATTTTCTATCTGTATTTTCTTGTGACTCCCTGAGTATTCTCTTAGAGGGTTATTCTGAATTCTCTATCTGACATTTCTTAGATCTGCTGTTCCTGTGCATCCATTGCTGGTACCTTGTTTCATTTGGTGGTGAACAAATTTCTCTGTTCTTTCTTGATCTTTGTGTCTTTACCGTGATGCCTGGGCATTTGAGAATTCTGCTACCTCTTCTAGGTTTCATAGGTGTTCTTTGCTTGTGTTAGATCTTTACTGGCTAATATCAGAGTTTTGTCTCTGGTCTGTGGGTTTTGTTTTTTCTGTTCTGTGGTAGATTAATGACTACCACCACCACTTAGACCCTGCACTGGAAATGTGGTTAGTTCCCAAGTTGGTGCATGTCCTGTGGGGACAAGAACTTCAGCTCTGTGCTTGAGCTAAATTGCTGCTTTGCTGCTGGTTCTCTGGGGAAGGCTTTTGGTGCAGGTCACTTTAATCACTTCTGAGTCAGGGCTGTGTGGGAATTCTGGCTGGGGACTGAGTCTGTCCTGCAGGTTGCGCCCCCTGCAGTTTTATTGTCCTGACCCATTTCCACTGAGACTAGCTCCCCATGCTATTCCTGATGTCTCCCTGATGAGCCAGCTTTTCTCCTGCACTCCAACCACTTCCCACAGGACTGTCACATATGTGTCCCTTTTGATAACTCACCAGCCTGTGACGCTTCCTTTCCCTAGTCGGCTTTGGATGTTTGCTCCTATGTGGGCCCAAGTGAATCCTGCTAGTGGTCTTTATGGCCTGTGGGCAGGTATGGTGCTCTCTGAAGCCCTGCCCTCTCCTGCAGACTCCAAGCAGGTATATGAGAAGGTGCCACTGTGGCTTTTTCTGGTTTCAGTCCGTGTGCAATAGTCACTGATGTCTCCATATCAGGGTGGCTCAGAAGCAGCCAGGGCCCAGAACAATAGGCACTGCCCCTATACCCCTTCCCCATGGCCTCTCGTGCCTTCACAAACTCCTCAGTTCTCTCCTCCACTTTCCCAGCTCCAGGGGTCCCAGGTTGTCAGTCTTTGCTTTTAATAGTTGTAATTTGGGGAGGAAAGACTCTGGGAATATTCTATTCTGCCATCACGATGACATCACTCTCCTGGATACATTCTCTAAGGCAGGTGATATTTTCTTCAGGAAAGAATATATTTAGTAATTTTATTTTCCTGAGAAAATCAGGCCCAGAAATCTCTTAAAACATGCATGTAGTTATATCATATTATTTAGTCATATGATATGTTACATTTTATTATTCATTTTTAAATACTCCAGAATGCACTAGAAAAGATTTATGTGGTTGCGTGGTTGACCTCAGCAACCTTCACTAATGCTTGATGTTTCACCATGGCTTGTTAACGTGTACCTGTGTTACGTGACAAGGGTGATCCCAGGCAATACTGTTTCCTAATCCAGATGACTTAAAATTGTTTTTTCCTTCATCAAGTCTCACGTTCCTGAAAAGTGTCACTTAATATAACAAAACAAAAACCAAAACAAAACAAAAAAACAGGAATGCCTGAGCTTGAATTGCTGCTTGTGTGCCTTAGAGACAGATAAAGGTGGGGTGTATATTGATGATTTCTCTCTTTTTTTTTTTTTTTTGTCTTTTGTCTTTTTTTCCATGTCCGGCAACGGATCGCAACCCTCAGTGTTGCCCCCGCATGGGACCGGGGACTGCTTGTGTGCCTTAGAGACAGATAAAGGTGGGGTGTATATTGATGATTTCTCTCTTTTTTGTGTGTGTGTGTGTGTTTTGTCTTTTTTTCCATGTCCGGCAACGGATCGCAACCCTCAGTGTTGCCCCCGCACGGGACCGGGGACCGGCAATGGGATTGCAACCCTCAGTGTTGCTCCCACACCTCGCTCAGCCAGTGAGCGGGAAGCGGTCTGTATGTGGGATCCGAACCCTCGGGCGGGAGCGCCGCCGTGCTTCCCAAGCAGCGCACTATCCAGTGCGCCAACGGGCCGGCCCGATGATTTCTCTTTAGTCTTGGTTGGTTCTTAGTTATCTTTTATCATGAGGGATGAGATTGAGGTCCCTGAAGCTCTCTCTCCACAGAGCTTAGGTGACACTAGAAAAACCAATACCTCTGTCTTCACAATGTTGGGAAAAGAAGATGGGCAGGAGGTAGTAACAGTTAGTTTATTAGCACCTAGAGAACATTCACCAGGTGCCAGGCACGTTTTCAGCACTTTATCTGAATTAGCTCATGCAATCATCACACCCACCACAGGAAGTACTGTTACCTTCTCCTCTTTGCAGATAAGCAATCTCAGGCACAGAGCATTTGAGCTGCTCAGGGTACCACGAGAGCTAAGCAGAGAAGCTAGTATTGAAGGCAGGTGGCCTGGCCCCTCCAAGTCCATGCTCAGGACACCTTCCTTCCTCTTGATGTGGAATGTGATCACATATATATATATATATATTTTTTAATGCTCACATTACTCCGTTAGGTTGGCATTAGTTTTATCCCCATGCCACAGATATGGAAACTGAAGTTTAGAGAGACTGAGTTTTGTTTGATCTTCCCCTAGGACATGTTTTCCTTTAGAAAGAGCCAGGAATGAACCCAGGGTTCTGACTTACAGCTCAGTGCTTCTTTCATTAGCTCTGGCAGCCCTTCAGAGCCAGCCCCTGAGGATAACGTCATGAAGGAAGGCAAATAGAATGAGTGAGTTAGGAATGATAAACCACTAGAGAGGAAGGGTATAACTTGTTGAATAAAACAAACTTAACTAAAGACAAAATAGATTAGGTCTTTTTAAGAGATATGCATTTCTAGAAATCTCACACCAAATGGGAAAATTATGCTGGAAAAATTCAGGGTGAAGGAAAGGAGAGAAAACATGAGGTTTTATCATGGGAATGTACCAGAGGGTCCTGCACCAGGAGATGGATGTTGTGTTCCTACCACAGATAACAAAATGATGCAGAGGCGTCATCTAGGTTGGAGAAACATTTTGTTCTTATTATTCCTCTTCACTCCTAAAAATTATTATGTATCCTAAAGAGTTTATGTTTATATGGGTTTTATCTATTGATATTTACCATATTACAAATTAAAACCAAGGAATTTAAAAATATTTGGCATCATTGTAAGTGGTCAGGTCTCTGATGGGGCATCATTTGAAGTATTCAGGTCTCCGATTGGGATCATTCAAAGTTTTAGGTCTATGATGGGGCATCAGGGCTGTAGTCATCTGAAGGGATTGACTGTCCACTTCCTTCACATGCTGGGGGAGGCTTCACTTCCTGGCCACATGGACCCCTCCACAGGGTATCCAAGACATAGCTTCCCCCATGTCACCTCAAAGTAAAAAGACAGCCCCAGGTCTGAAACCTCAGTCTTTTATAACCTAATCTCAGAAGTAGCATGCCCTCTCTTCTGCCATAGTCCATTGCTTACAACCCTGGTACAGTGTTGGGGGGACCACACAAGAGTGTGAATACCAGGAAGAGGAGTCATTAGGGACCATTATGAAGCATGACTACTGCAGTAGAATTTGGACAAATGAAAAGATTTGGGAAATTTGGTGCAGACACTAAAACTAAATCAAGCCCAGGCATGAATAAAACCCCTGCCATTGCAGTGGGTGACCCATGAAAATGCTGATGGAACCACCTTACAGTAGCCTCTAAACAGGAAGGGGAGACAGAGCCCTAGATCAATAGGGGTGACCCCTAGGGTCACCCTGCTGCCAGATCCCCAGGGAAAGAACATGAAGGAGTAATTCCTAAGCTAAAGAATGCCTCTCACTACCTATATCAACTTTTAGGTAAATGTGTTCTCAACTTTAACTTCCACAATTTTTAAACAGGGCTAATAATCCCTTTTTTATAATGAGAAAAGCTCAATTTTCAAGATGAACTGAAAGCACCTTGTATAAATGACTTTTATTACTGGGAATGAGATGATAGGCAGGAGGTAGTGACTGTTCCTTGTAAAAGACAGAGACTGGGCCTCGCTGGTCCCTCGGTCCACTGCCAGGCACACAGTGGACACTCTCAATGGATACATTTTGAATTCATGAGTGAATGCAGAATATCTGCTTGCCCTCGTCCCTGCATGTATCCTTGGATGGTGCTAAACACACGACTTAGTTTAGAAAGCACACAGGTTTTTCTGTTACAGGGCTCTGGGTGTCTCTGTGTGTGTGTATATATATATATATTTTTATTGCAGTTTTTTAATGCTTTTTTATTATTGAAACATAGTTGATGAGGCACATATCTGTGGGGTACAGAGCTGAATATCAATATTTGTGTGCAATATGTGATGCTCAAATCAGGGTAATTAGTATATTCACCATTACACAATGTAATCCTTTTTCATGGCCCTTTACCAATTCCTCTCTTAACCCTCTTCCTCCAACCAAGACATCGGTGACCAGATCTGAGGCAACAAAATTTTGTCAGCTATTGTGGAGCTGGTTGATTCCTGGCATAGTCACTTAGTTGCCGAAGCTAGTCCGGTGTTCAGACTACACTACCTAACTGAAACACACGTAAAATGCATGCCACCTGGATCTCCTCTCTGCAAAATGTAAGAGAACAATACCTGTGGATTACTATCGATGATAGTAATAACATTCATTAGAACCTACATAGTAGTTTCTGGATACAAAAGCATTTTATATTCATTATGTTACGTATTCTTTGCAGAAACCTTATGAGGTGGGAAACTATTGTCTTCAGTTTGTAAACAAGAGAAAGCAAGACTCTGAGGAGTTGAGTTTTGTTGGCTATAATATGGTTAAGACTTAAGTCCTTAATTATGACTAAAAGCATGGCATTTGCTCCAAAACCCCATGCAATCCCTAATTGCGTAGCGTGCAATCCTTCATCAATTCGTAATGCATATCAAGATATTATAATGCACCAAGACGGTGTTGTGCACCTCAACTCGTTTTTAATTTATATCAGTGAAAGGTAGGGAAATAATTCATTAGGCTTTCCATTTGTTCGATGATCTACAGCACCTTGCATGTCTGCTTGATCTCTGAGACAGGCGAAGGGCAGTACACAATCATTATCACAACCTCTCTAGAGGCAGCTAGAATCATTAGCCACGCTAGGCCGTGGGAAGAGACATTCCACAGCATGGAATGTGCTATGTGAAGGTGACAGATAGAAAGATTCCCTAGAAACCTCCATGTCCGAGCTTGAACCAGCAGGTATAGTTTTCTATAGATTGTAGGGAGGGAGCTTGTTAATTTTGTACCGTAGGTGTAATTTACATGCATAATTTTATATGCTCATTCAGAACTTAAACTGTAGTAGAACTTTAATGCCTTCTCTAACATTTCTCTTGGAAGAAATCAGTGATATTTCTACTGTAACCATTGGTCTTGTCAGTTCTGTACTGTTCATGAGAATATTAGATTGAACTCAATAGCAGTGACGCAATTTTCTGTCCTTAATGATCACATCAGCCCATTCTCATTAGGTTCCTCTGTTAATAGTTCATGATCTTGTTAACTGATTCCTTTAGCTGCTTTAGAAAATCCAAAATGCGTTAATGCAAATTTAAATCTATTTTGTGTGCTTTGAAAAGAGAACAGTATTTCTGTCTATTATTCCTGTCTGTTTCTTTGGATTGAAAAATATTTTGACAATGTGGCTATTATGAGCCTCCATGAGTGAAACTGTTCTTTTTTTGCTCCCTGGCTATATATTTTATCTTCTGTCTGCTCTTCCTATCCCTGAATAGATTTATACATACGGTGCTCTATTATTATGTAATATCTGATGCTATTTATGTGAGCCATGGATAGAGTGAGAATAAAAACTTCTCTCCCTGTTATTAAGTCGCTGCTTCTGTAGCCTATGGATTGGCGACCTGTCAAAATGAGGCACCCAGATTTCTGTCCTGTTTCTTCTGAAAGGGTGAGGATGTGGAAGTGGATGGCCGATGCTCGGAGAAAGGTACTGTGGTATTGTGCATGGTTCCAGGGGTGTGGGCAGGTGTCGGGGCAGGAAGGACAGCCCATAGCTCCTGTGTGCTATTGAGAAGCCAGCCTCTTGGACCATTCCTACTATAGCTGAAGTAAAGTTCCTTCTGCCAATACAAAGGGTCAATAAATAATCTTTTAAATATAGATGGCAACAGAGAATAAAATGGAGCAAATGTTAAAAATTGGAGAATCTGCATAAAGAGTCTGTGGGAGTTCTTTGAACCAGTTTGGCAATTCTTTCTGTAGGTTTGAAATCATATCAAAGTAAAAAGTTTGGAATGTGCACACATATACAGACACCAGTGTGCACAGTCTCTAAGGTGGTGACTGAGCCCACAAAAATGGCCTTGATCAGCCAATACCCTGGTAGGGCCAGCGGGAATGCTCATTTCTTAGGAAGCAGTTATTATTTGGGTTCACTTTGTTGTTCATTTTCTTTTCCCCAGATGAATACATTGCATTAAAAATAAACAAAAGACAAGCTGTGTTCTCTTAATCTGATTGCAGGTATCTTCTTCAAATAAACTTTCTCTTTCTTGACAAAAACAAATTAAAATTGAAAATAATCTAAATTAATTTTTTTTAAAGTAAATCCTCTCTGAAATTCAGAAAGCTCTAAGCAATTTCTCCTTGGCTTTGCTATTTTCCTCTCAACAATTTCACATACCTTCTCACAATAAAAAACTGAATTTTTTTTTTTTGTGACCGGCTGCACCGCGCTCAGCCAGTGAGCGCACCGGCCATCCTTATATAGGATCCGAACCCGCGGCGGGAGCGCTGCTGTGCTCCCAACGCCGCACCCTCCCGAGTGCGCCACGGGCTCGGCCCCAGCCAGTGAGCGCACCGGCCATCCTTATATAGAATCCGAACCCGCGGCGGGAGCGCTGCTGTGCTCCCAACGCCGCACCCTCCCGAGTGCGCCACGGGATCGGCCTCAAAAACTGAATTTTTCAAAACAAGTTATATTTCATTATCAGAAACTCCAACATAAAGATATTTGTCATTACGTATTTTCTTTTCTTTTTTTAAAAAAATTGAAACATAGTTGATCGCGCATATCTGTGGGGTGCAGAGTTGAATATCAATACCTGTGTGCAGTATGCAATGCTCAAAAAGATATTTGTCATTACGTATTTTCTTTTCTTTTTTTAAAAAAATTGAAACATAGTTGATCGTGCATACCTGTGTGGGGTGCAGAGTTGAATATCAATACCTGTGTGCAGTATGCAATGCTCAAATCAGGATAATTAGTATATTCAACATTATACAACGTAATCATTTTTTGTGGCACTTTACCAATTTCTCACCAATCCCACACATTTTCAAATGTTAGCAGGTAGCTCTTTGAGAAGTGAAAAATGGAAACTACCATTAAGAAAATGAAACTCAGATGTATTAGTCTGACTTAGTAGATCTGAAGAATTTGATTGTGAACTGAGTTTTGTGCCCTCACCTCCATCCTGACATATGTTCAGTCCCCAAAAGGTGCTTACTCTTTTATTTATTAAATGTAATAGTTGGCCTAAAATTGATAAAGTTTGTTCAGTTTTTTTTTTATTTTTTGCTTTTCCTCCATTCAATTCAGTGCAATTTATTTGCTTTTAATTAGCGACTTCCTCAAATCCTGACACACATAATCTGAAAGGATAGAAGAAAGACTCAGTCACCTGCTTCTATGTGATTTTTTTCTTTATGTCAAGTTATACTGCTCATAATAATAATGGAAGATAACATGTGCTGAGCATATTCTGCATGTCAGGAAGTGTGCTAACCTCTGTACACACAGTGTGTCATACAACAGTGAGGTTGGTGGTGTTATTAACCTCACTGTAGGAGACGTCAAGGCTTAGAGAAGTTGCTGACTCTTGCAGAGATCTTAGCTAGTTTGTACTTGTGTTGTTTTGTCCTTCTTATGTATAATTATTAACACTTTTTAAAATGGCATAACCCCTTAAATAAGTGACTTAGTCAAAAAATGTTCTACATTCATAAGTATGCACCAGCTGGGGCTATTTTAAACTGTAACCAATATCCAAGCTAATGATGAATAACGCTTGTCATAGAAGTTGTCAGAAGCAATCAGGAATTGGATGCCAGGTTTGCCCAGATAACATTTATATTCTCTTCTAATGTTTGAATCTTTGATATTATGCTTCAGCAGAAATTAGGTCATAGTGGCTGACCTGTATAGTTTATAGAATGCTTAAGAAAATCAAATTAGATAATAGCTATGGTTGGTAAATGTCAAACTTCAAGTATGAAAGCTATTATTATTACCTTTATTTTTCATTAATTTATATCTTGAATCCAGATTTTTTTTTCATAAGGGATTTTAATCTTCAATTCCATAATACAGCCCAGTGTACAACAGTGATACCACAAATGAGTCCTTTGGAAATTAAGCATTTTATTCGATGTCTAGAGCTCATATGTTTCTTGAAAATCAAAAACTGATTCAGCAGATGTGCCAGTTGTTTCGTATGGCTGAGTTGTATTTTTTTTTTTTTTAACTCGGCTGTGCCCTTGCACACCCATGCGAGGAAAGTGCACTGGGGCACAGATTTTGTTTGTTCTTGGATGCATGTGGGTCAAAATGGAGACAGCGTTAAATGAAATCATAAAGGCTGGGGCAGAGGAGCTTGCTTTATGTTCATGCTTCCATCTCTAAAACTGAGCCTTTGTAACCTTCCGTTGTCTTCCTGCTCTTTAATTGCCTAACCCCCATCAAATCTGGAAGCAAGCTGCTATCAGCCATGTGCACTTATCAACTGATGGAATAATTATATTGCAAGGGAAAAAAACATTTGAGCTAAATTTTGCTGCACTAGAAATGTCCCTTTAAGCCTATCTGAAAAGTTAGAGCATTTGTTTCTTGTTAAATAAATATCTGATGATAGTGACAGGTGAGGACTAATTAAAAAGGAGGTTAAGTTATAGGTACCAACGTTCTCAAACACACACACACACACACACCATAATAATAATGGAAGATAACATGTGCTGAGCATATTCTGCATGTCAGGAAGTGTGCTAACCCCTGTACACACAGTGTTTCATACAACAATGAGGTTGGTGGTGTTATTAACCTCACTGTAGGAGACGTCAAGGCTTAGAGAAGTTGCTGACTCTTGCAGGGATCTTAGCTAGTTTGTAGTTGTGTTGTTTTGTCCTTCTTATGTATAATTATTAACACTTTTTAAAATGGCATAACCCCTTAAATAAGTGACTTAGTCAAAAAATGTCTTATATTCATAAGTATGCACCAGCTGGGGCTATTTTAAACTGTAACCAATATCCAAGCTAATGATGAATAACGCTTGTCATAGAAGTTGTCAGAAGCAATCAGGAATTGGATGCCAGGTTTGCCCAGATAACATTTATATTCTCTTCTAATGTTTGAATCTTTGATATTATGCTTCAGCAGAAATTAGGTCATAGTGGCTGACCTGTATAGTTTATAGAATGCTGAAGAAAATCAAATTAGATAATAGCTATGGTTGGTAAATGTCAAACTTCAAGTATGAAAGCTATTATTATTACCTTTATTTTTCATTAATTTATATCTTGAATCCAGATTTTTTTTTCATAAGGGNCCAGAGAAAAGAAAATTAAACAGATGGGTAATGATTAGAAAGTACAATCTATGATCTTCACATTCATTCATTTATTCATTCAGTAAGCATTTATTGAGCACCTACTAGGTACCAAAAATTTACAGACTCTGGTGGCACATCTCACAGTGGCAGTGAGTGACAAACTCAGGATGCGCTTGGAGGTTGAGCTCACAAGACTCGCTGATGAATCAAGTGGGGAGGGAGAGGAGTCAGAGTTGACTCTTGCTTGCAGCTTGGGTCTCTCAATGGGCAGTGGAGGCACTTAGAGGCAGAAACCAGGAAAGGTGCAGGTGGGAGGTGAGAGAAATGAAGAGTTCTGGTTTGGACTTTGTTTGTCTTTGGGGGGGCGGATACTGAACCAAAATCAGTGCCGTGTCTGGAAGGCTTTTCCCGTGAGAGGCTGGGTGGAGAGCAGAGTGCATCACTATGCATTCCTGACTCGGGGAGATGCTACTCTAGGACCCTGCCCTGTCCCCACCACGAGCTTTTCTTCCCACCCCTCACAGCACAGAACAAATTTCCAGTTCCCAAATTTTATGCCGTTTTCTCTAGAACTCCAGACAAATGTTCCATGTCATCTACTTCTAATCCCCTCAATTAGCTTGTATAATATTTATGTCCTGGTAAGTTTTCCAATATCATGAGAACTTGTTCACATTTCACGTGTTGTAGGTTTTTATGCTTCCTATCGCACCTGTCCCAAAATCTAATTCTAGCCCAGACTCAGCCAAGAAATAAACTCAAAAATTCTTAACCAA
>NW_007735261.1:28680-30644 GCF_000696425.1 Galeopterus variegatus | reverse complement strand
TCCCAAAATCTAATTCTAGCCCAGACTCAGCCAAGAAATAAACTCAAAAATTCTTAACCAAAGGAGTTGATAAGTCTCCCACACTCCTACTCATGTGCTGTGACTGGTTCATATGCTAAAATGTAAGACCCTGTGTTCAAGTAGTATTTGTCTGGTTTCCTGACCCACATCAGAACCCAAGTAACAAATTAAAGGACGATGGGACGTTGCTGGAGGCAAGGACGCTGGGAGCAGCAGAAAGTGACACCCGACTGGGAGAAGGCAGGAGCACTAAAAATGGCATGAAATGACATAAAATCTCAAAAAGCATTAGAAGTTAGAGCCATCTAGCTTCATGGGCATTGCTATTCTAAGGACAGCAGAATAAGTATTATTCCTGATAATGACCTTGAATCACCCAGAAAATATTGCATTGCTTTGTATATGATTGTATAAGAATTCGGGGAAGTGTGGGAATTATTGTAGAAGATTTTTACCCAAACAGTAAAAATAAAATAAAGTTTTGGCTCTTAGCAATAAATACCTAATCTAGAAAAGAACTTTATGTGAAGTCCTCTTTTCTAACACCACTAACAAATAAAGTACTTACCTTTTTCGCCTTTTGGGAAGCAAGTTGAATGCAATAGTGTGTGTCTTTGAGATTAATTTTCTTTATAAAGGTCTTGCTAGACTGGGGTGTATGTTGCAGACAGCTTTCCTCAGTGTGTCTGGCCTGTAAAGGGAGAACTCTGATCTGAATGTTTGTGTCCCCCCAAAATTCATGAGTTGAAATCCTAACCCCTAAGGTGTGGTAGTATTAAGAGGTGGGGCTTTTGGGACGTGATTAGATCATGAGGGCAGAACCCTCAGGAATGGGATTAGTGCCCTTATAAAAGAGACCCAAGAGGGTCCCTTGTCCCTCCCACCATATGAGGCCACAACTAGCAGGTGCCCTCTATAAACCAGAAAGTGGGCTCTCATCAGACACCAAATCTGCCAGTGCCTTGATCTTGAACTTCCCAGCCTCCAAAACCATGAGAAATAAATTTCTGTTGTTTATAACCCACCCACTCTGTGATACTTTGTTACAGTAGCCTGAACAGAATAAGACAGGGAGGTAGACTGATTTTCCATTTGTTAACATGCAATTTCTGAGCCTTCTGTATCCTTTGTATTTCAAGGCTACTGAATTCAAGGCTACTATTCTAATTCAAGATTAATTCCAGTATGTGATGATTTTCATGATCTTCCTAATCGTTTTCTAGTTGTTCCACTGCTGCCCGTTATAATAATTATTGGAAGCCATTGGAACTTATTGTGAGTTATTTATACTATAAGAATTTTTGTTTTGGTTCTGTTCAGCATACCATTTAAATCACTAGTACTAATGACAGTATCTATAAAATTAAAAATTGTTTTCACCCATTCAGTAACTGGTCGATTTCCTACTCTTTGGCTCTTCATGTACGTTAAGTTTCAAATCTGAGAGGGATCTTTTTTGTCCGCTGATTGAAAATCTTTGCATGTCCTCACACTGCAACCAGCTTTTTGTAGGAAAAAAAAAATCATAAAAAGGGAAGGAAATCAATCACCTGTGTACCCCAGGCTGGTGTAATAGAAAAGAATTCTCCATGCACATCTGCCTCAAGCCTTTTGCTTTTTCCTCGAGGAACCCCTATTTTAAGAGTAGTTATCACAACTTAACTTCCACCCAGTGATGTTTTTTTATTATTATTATTTCAAAGCAATTCTAGCGGGGAACATTTTAAGTATTTTAAAGCTGAACATGAAATGTGTAATCCCAGTAATCACAAAGAAGCTATAAGCAAACATTCATTAGAGTCCTTTTGGTAGCTGCTTGAGAACTGTGACTGTCTGTTTGCAGTTGTGCCTGTATGACAATTCTTAGTCTATAAAAAGAAAAATAATCACTGAAGGATGTACACACGTTATGCTGAAGTGATCTAATTTCTTTTTTTTTTTTT
>NW_007735261.1:19568-27814 GCF_000696425.1 Galeopterus variegatus | reverse complement strand
CTGAGTGAGCTGAGTGAGTTCTTTTTAATAGACTTTATTTTTTAGAGCAGTTTTAGGTTAACAGCAAAACTGAGCAGAAACCACACAGAGATTTCCCAATCCCCATGCCCCCACACGTGCACAGCCTCCCCCATGACCAACATCCCCCACCAAAGTGGTACATTTATTTCAACTGGTGAGCCAACATTGACACATTATGATTAATTAAAGCCCATAGCTGTATTAGTCCGTTTCTGTTTCTTATAATAAAATATACAGAACTGGGTATTTTATGAAGATAATGAAACCTCCTGCTTACAGTTTCTGAGGCTGGGAAACCCATAGTCCAAGGAACGCGTCTGGTGGTGGTGACGGTGACCCTTCACACTGTAAGATGGTGGAAGCAGAGAGAGCAAGAGACTAATCTCATTCACTCTCTTTTTAAAGCCCTCAGAACCACGGCCCTGACCACCATGTTTAATCCATTCACTAGGGCACGGTCCTGCAATCGAATCACCTCTTCAAGGCCCACCTTTCAATTACCATAATAGGATTTCCCACCCTCAACAGTTATAGTAGGGATTAAGTTTTGGGGGGACATTCAACCCAAGGCAATATTGGTATTGACAAATGCATAATGGCATGTATCCACCCTTATAGTATCGTACCACATAGTTCCACTGCCCTAAAAATTCTCTGTGCTTGGCTTATCCATCTCTTCCCCCAACTCCTGGCCACCAGTGATATTTTTACTGTGTCCATAGTTTGCCTTTTTCCAGAATGTCATATGGTTTGAATCATTCAGTATGTAGATTTTTCAGGTTGGCTTCTTTCACTTAGTAATATGCATTTAAGTTTCCTTCATGTCTTTTTGTGGCTTAATAGCTCATTTCTTTGTAATGTTGAATAATATTCCATTGGCTGGAGGTACCACAGTTTATTATCCATTGATCTACTGAAGGACATCTTGGTTGCTTTAAAGTTTTGACAATTATTAACATTTATGTACAGGGTTTGGTGTGAACATAAGTTTTCAGCTCATTTGCATAAATACCAAGGAGTGTGATTGCTGATCTTTTGCTAAGAGTATGTTTAGTTTTGCAAGAAACTGCCAAACTCTTTTCCAAAGTGGCTGCACTGCTTTGTGTTCCCACCAACAGCGAACAAGAGTCTTTGTTGCTCCAGGTTCTTGTCAGCACTTGGTGCTGTCAGTGCTCTGGATTTTGGCCATTTTAGTATGTGTGTAGTAGAATCTTGTTGCTTTAATTTGCATTTTCCTAATAACATATATGTTGAGCATCTTTTTTTTTTTTTTAAAGATGACCAGTAAGGGGATCTCAACCCTTGGCTTGGTGTTGTCAGCACCACGCTCAGGCAGTGAGCCAACCGGCCATCCCTATATGGGATCCGAACCCGTGGCCTTGGTGTTATCAGCACCGCACTCTACCGAGTGAGCCACGGGCCATCCCATATGTTGAGCATCTTTTCATAAACTTTTTTGTCATCTGTATATCTTCTTTGGTGAGGTGCCTGTTCAGGTCTTTTGTCCATGTTTTCATGAGTTGTGCATTGTGTCTTATTGTTGAGTTTTAAGAGCTCTTTACACATTTTGGGTAGCAGTTCTTTATCAGATATGTCTTTTGTAATTATTTTTATCTCGTCTGTGGCCTGTCTTATCATTTTCTTGACATTGTCTTTCATGGAACAGAAGTTTTTAATTTTAATGAAATCCAAGTTGTCAATTATTTTTTTCATGGATCATACCTTTGGTGTTGTATCTCAAGAGTCATCACTAAACCCAAAGACTCGTAGATTTTCTCCTATGTTCTAGAAACTTTATAGTTTAGCACCTTACATTTAGGTCTATGAACCATTTTGAATTAATTTTTGTGAAGGCTATAAGGCCTGAGTAAGTTTTACAAAATAAATCATGTGAAGTCACTCCCCTGTTTAAAACCCTCCTTATGTTTAGAATTAATCCAAAGTTCTTACCATGGCCTACAGTTTCTACCTATTCTAACCACTTTCCGCAGCTCCGAGCTGGCGTGGTGTGGTTCCCTCCCTCTGCTACGGTAGCTTTCCTTATGCCTCCTGGACATGCAGAGTTCATTCATAGCATGCACTGAAGGAGGATTGCATAGTCAAGAATTCGTAGTCAGCAAATGAGGTTGAGCAGGAATCAAAGAGTACAATACAGGAGGGTGAATGGAAGAAGTTCCAGGGTAATTTCCTCAAACGACTTCCTTCAGTTTGTGTGTAGGACTCAGCAAGTGAATGGATCATGAAGGCTGAAAGGATCAGAGGCTGAATCCATTGGCAGCTACCCAAGAACACAGAGAAAGGCTTGAATTGCATCTTAAAAACGAAACATCCTGAGATTGAACACTAAAATCCGTAATCATTTTGTGTAAGAACAGGGATCATTTCATTGAGGTACAATACATCGCACATTGGATTTTTAAAATCTGTGCTGTTACAAAGAGGTAAATCTTTTTTATTGATTTAATCCTGATGAACCAATAATTACATATACATATACATATGTAACCTTAATTTTCTCAGAATCAGATTTTAAAAAAAAAAAATGCCAGGGTATTCTCTTACTATCAGCTCTCTCTGCCACTCTGGTCTTAAGCCTCCACCCACATGTCATTTAGGATACGTTTGCCCTATTACGTATCCGCTGCAGTGACTGAATTTCTGGGCTCGTTGCTATAAGTTTTCCCAGGTTGTCCTGAACACAAGTATGCCGTCTGCTACAATTGACAAAAATGCATCATGCCATGAAAGGAACTAAATGGTATTTAGATTCCCTTAAATAAAATAGCAATAATGAAGGCAAGAATTCCGGCTTCTGTCTTGCCCCTCCTGAAGACACTTACACGAACACTATGCAGTAGTATTTCTCAATAACATACTCCTTTGGCTCCTTCAGGAATAGGCCCCATAATCTTAAATTCTACTTTCTAATAACTAATATCATCATAACGTTACAATGCAGCTTAGTTCTGTTGAAAATAAATTCACCTTCGAATCACTGGAAAGAACTCCTATTTCTCTTCTATGCCAATGTAAATAGCACTTTATTATTCCTTAAATCTAACAATACTATGTACTTAATACTGTACTCAGCAAATAGTACATATTTAAATATTTTTATGGAGTGCCTACATGGTAATGCTGTTATTTATATCTTACTAAGAAGATATGCTCAGTTTCTGCAGGAAACCGATTCACTCCTTACAGTTCCTGTGGATCTGGTGCCAGCTAGTGGTGCCTATTATATTTGCTTCAAAGAGATAATTGCCTTTTTATTTTGATAATCAGGGACATCATAGACTTATGGGATAAAACATCATTTGAAAATAAAATTTTAAAGATATTTACCTGCCGTGTTGTGGAGAACCAACAGAGTGTGCATGAGAATGGATGTCTAGAATGTTCTATTGTTGCATGAAGCCCCATGTCAGCGTGCTACCGTGTTGTGATTATTCCTGTGTCTGTTGTCTTCATAGTACTTTGTATTAGGAAGCTATCAAGGTATAGATTATGGCTTCCTTTCTGTATCTCACTATTTATCACAAGACCTGATGATTCTATGCAGAAAGAAATACTTCCTGAATCAATAAAATAATTTTTTTAAAAAAGTATTGCCATATTTCATTAACCACAGTGCCTAACTTCAGAAAGCAGTTATTCAGGGGTTATCAGCACTAGGTCATGACCTTAATTATTCAGACCACAAGACCTGATGATTCTATGCAGAAAGAAATACTTCCTGAATCAATAAAATAATTTTTTTTAAAAAGTATTGCCATATTTCATTAACCACAGTGCGTAACTTCAGAAAGCAGTTATTCAGGGGTTATCAGCACTAGGTCATGACCTTAATTATTCAGACGTATACTAAACAATTTTGGGCATCTATGCTTTCTTAATATTCGAGAATACCCTAGTTAACTTAAATATCATAGGTCTTATTTGTTTAACCACTAGCTGTCCCAAGAGGCTCGTTAGAAATTACAGGAGGCTAGTGGTCCTCTGAAACAAGCATCCCAGACCCAGTTTATTAGTTTAACCATTTAGCCATTAGCAAGAAACTTTGAACTGGCAGATTTTATTTTCCTAAGATGGGAGCGGGGTTATAAAATATGTCTTATGGTTCAGTCTCTAATAATGTTTGCTTTTAAAATCAGTGCTTTCGTTTTAATTTGATGATTAGTGGTGTTAATAAGCGGCTCAAGTGGAAATTTTGTCTGCAAATGGTTCATTAATCACATTTTAAAAGGCCATGATTTTAAAATTTGGGGAGGAAAATTGTAATTCTCTTTGGGACTGTCAATCAGATACATTCCTATGGGGCTCAGGGGATCTTTCTACTTTGTGCCTTCAGTGGCTGACATAGATTCGGAGGTCATTTGCTAATTAGCCCACCTGGTATGAAATAAAATTGATTTAGAATCGTAGTTTATTACAGAAGGAGTTTTAGATTTCAATTTTTTCAGACTCCTCAGATGTGTAAGGAAAATACAATTTCCGCATTTTTTACAATTGATCTATTTTTCTGAGAAACCTACTTGAAGGATAGTTTTCCATGTGCATGCTCTGTGTGTTGCTGCAATTAAATTGTTGGTTTAGATAGCTCAGTTGCTTTTGGATAAATGATCACACTTTCAGTTTTCCTCAGCCTTTCCCTGCCACGATCCAAGATTACTTTTGGATAGCAGCTTGGGGTATAGAGGTTTGGGTCATACAGTCTCATGCGGTGGCGGATGAGGGCCAAGCATCCATGGTACATATTCCAGATCCTTGATCTCTGCTTTAGACATGATGGTGCAGTCTGCTCCCGGGGCTGCTCCACCAGGCACATGCTCATCATCTGGAACTCACTGCCGGATTTTTCATTCTAGACATTTGCTCTCAGAATAAAATCCCTGTGCACTGTGGCCTCTGTTACAACCTCAGGCTCCCGTCCACCTACTAGTCTTCTTGGAACCTCTGTGTCCTTTGTTACTGGGAATGCATCAAACTCTGGATGACTCGCCTGCTGCATGTGAGCCTCGGGAAGTGTCATCTTAGGCTCATCTTTCTTGTTAACACCCACCTGGTATTAAAGATTTATGTTGGATGTGATCAGAAGTCCAGGGCATGGGACTGGCTGCCTCGCAGATGCCTTCATACTTGTCTGGGTGTTTCTGTCACTCTCTGCCACCCCACCTTCTTAGGGTTTCTTCCCAAGGGAGAAAAATGAGGCACCTGCTGAGCTCTGCCCTTTATCTCTCTTTTCCTCCAGGTCATAAAGGGACAGGCCCTTCCTTTTTGAATGTCAAATCCTGATTGTTCCCACCCTTTAGCATGTAGAAGAAAATAGCCAAGGCCTGTCTTCCTATGTGTGCCTTTTGATGTTTGTTAGGACTTTAAAGAACTCCAGTGCCTCTCTTCTCTAATGGCTCAGGCTTGGGGATAAAAGGCTGCAAGGAAATAGAAACTGAATAGAAAATGAAAACATGATGCTTTCATATTTTCAAAACATCATCTCTGTTACATCTAGGTCAATGGTTGTGAACCCTGTCTGCATATTAAAAATCATGGGAGGTCTTTTTAAAAACATTACTGTCTAGACAGATCGCAGAAAAATTAAATCAGAACATCGGATACTGAGCAAGCTGATGCTGGAGAGTTTGGGTGAATTGCTCAGTGTCCCTTAGTAACCAAGTCCCCTCCTGTCCTCCCGAGGTGGGTGCTTTTCCCTGCTCCTGCACGGCCACCCTGATCACTGCCAAGCAAGGTATTTCTGCTCCTGAGTAGATATGCAAAGCACACTTTTATAATTGATTTAATGTTTAGAGTGCAATCAATGTGTGTGTGTGTTTCACATGTAACCTTCATAGGAAAAAACAATCAAGAAAACTGTTTTCCTCATTTGCGTCCTTATCCGCTACAGTATTATGGTGGAGTTTGGGGGCGATGCCTGTGCTATCAGGAGAGGGTTTTTTAAGGAAAACGTCCTATGTCCTCATTACACAAGGTGCTAATCCCCATGGCTTGCCAGTGGCAGTTGATTCCTGTGATCCCAGCAGCACTGCCTTTCTGTCCATCCCCCAGCTCCATAAAAGACTTTTCCACATTTATAGTTTCTCCCACGTCACTTTCAAGGACATCCGACGCTTTAATTTTCTTGCAATCTACGAGAATAGAAAAATTGAGCGGAGATATACAACTTGCTGTTTACCAGAGATCTCTCTTAGTCCTGTACCAAAAACTTGAAAGTAAAGGAAAAACAATTCATGCACCCATGCGCTTCTATGACTTCTAAAGGGTAACTGATCACTAAGGTCCTTTCGAGGTCTAAGATCCCACGTGCTTTTGTATTTCTTTTCTCCTCTGTGTCCTGAGTCATTCTCTCCCTCCTTACAGCTGTTTGTCTCTGTGCAACAGAACAATAATTCTGGCAAACTACGAGGCTCCTGAGGTTGTCGGAAAGCCAGCCCCTGGCTGCCCAGACTCTTCCCCCAACACCCCTGTTGTAAATGGATTCACCTGCTTGCGGGAAAGGAAAAGGAATGTTGGGAGGTCCTGGGAAGGAGCATAATATATTGATTACCATTTTCTTTCTTCATCTTCCTCATTTTAACCATAACTCCACTGCACCACCCCCTATGGAACACAAATATTCCCAGGCACTGGATTTCATAGTCACTGTAACAGGACTCTGGGATTTGAGCTGGCTCAGCTGAATGTCATTTTGGTTTTCCAATTCGGGGAAAGCAAGCAGCCACCTAATAACTGTGTCATCTTATATAAAGAAGGCACATCCTGCAGGAGGCTGTGTGCAGACATCAGCAGGCGGTGTCACCCCATTCACGTCTGTACAGACACCCTTGCTGGGTCCTTTGGGCTGGCAGCTGTAAATATCAGCACCCACTCTCACATGCAAATCCCATGTATTTCTTTTTCCTGGTTCTCTGGGAGTTACTTGAGAGCAATATCTGAAGGCTTCTAAATGTGATGAGTTAAAGGGCACGATGTGTTTTATTACTTCCACTGCTGATGGACTTGGCTGTGGCCATCTGGGAGGCGCTGCCGGTGACGAGTGTCAGCGTGGCATTTGTGCAGGCTCTGGAGAGCAAGTCATTCCTGAATGCACCGGTCAGAACCTTCTCCCCCAAAGCTTCCTTTCTCTCTCTGTTTTTCTAATTCCAGCCTGGATGTGTAAATACTACTGAAGTGGACATTAAGAAATCGTCCAGAATGAGGAACCCACACAAAACGCGGAAGGTAAAGGCCACGTTTGTCGTGCTGACCTTGGTAATGAGTTGCAGTGTTTACAGGACACCAGCCATAAAAACACTTTTCTCCCATTTCGTGGAGTATCTTTCTGCTCTTCTTCGTCTCCTATCAGTCTTTGTCTCTTCCTGAAATTGCTGCACCTTGATTTTCAAGCATGCCGGGGTCCCACGGCTGAGGGGTCCGCTGCCTGGCTCTGATGGGAGGGGAAGAAGGACACTGCAGACCGTCCCCTGTCCATCACAGAGCCCAGGAGACCAGGGAAAGGACGTGGAGATGACCTGAGAAACAGTGATACTGACGAGAGAAGAGCATGTTTAGAGAAAAGTCTTAGGAAAGGGGACATTGACAAGATGTTTAATTACAGAATGAGCCTGAGGACCCCCTTTTAACATCACAATTTTGTGACACGGTCATAAGATGGTGGCTATACATTCAGTGTCTGTTATGTGAGAGAATACCTAAGGAAAGAAAAACTACCCTTTGAAAATGCATAGCAATAGAATCAACATATTTTTTAAAGAAACACGTATACATAGAAGGCGTTTTTATTCATTTCATAAGAACCCGGGTGCACGTAAGAACTTCTGGCCTGTAGCATCACTCAGAGCACACAGCCCGCAGGATGGCATTGCTGGATCAAAGCATTCCACAAAGTTCAAGGCCCTCTTTTCTGCTGCTTTTTCCTTATGTAGCTGTAGCATCTTCCAAAGCCTGTGTCCCTGCAGTAGGCACTAAACATTTTTTTTTTTTTTTTTTTTTTTAAAGATGACCGGTAAGGGGATCTCAACCCTTGGCTTGGTGTTGTCAGCACCACGCTCAGCCAGTGAGCAAACCGGCCATCCCTATATAGGATCCGAACCCATGGTCTTGGTGTTATCAGCACCGCACCCTCCTGAGTGGGCCTCGGGCCGGCCTACTAAACATTTTTTTGTAGTCTTATTTTGTATTGCTTTATCTTCTATCCCTAGATACATAGA
>NW_007735261.1:17344-18944 GCF_000696425.1 Galeopterus variegatus | reverse complement strand
TGAGTGGGCCTCAGGCCAGCCCACTAAACATTTTTTTGTAGTCTTATTTTGTATTGCTTTATCTTCTATCCCTAGATACATAGAACCATGTTCAAAGGCCCCAATATGGTCCAAGTATACCTCTTCTTTGTTTTAAGGCAGTTTACCTTGATAGTAGGTTTTAGAAGCCGTGCAGAGATGCCACCAAACCCCCTCACATATGGTGCTCAGTGTTGTGGCCCTTAGCAACTCTCTGACAAAGAGGCAAAGCCAGATCAAAGCAAGCCAACCTGCTGTCTCCCTTGCAGCTGGCCCTGCTCCGTTCCTTCTACCCTCTGCTCACAGCACATCCCAGGTGTTCCAAGGATGAGCTTTAAAAACCAGATTCAAAAATGCTCCTGGTTCTCCGAAAAGTGCAGGGAGCCTCCTCTCACTCCTTTCTGAATAGTGAAGACTTATTTTTCAAAATACTTCACTGTGTGTCAGTGTGTCCCCCGACAGACACCAACTCAGACATGCTCCCATTTGGAAGAGAAGTGTATGGATCACCAGCACGGAGCTTAGACATGATGAAGCGACCATTTACACTCTCACTTTAGCACCATATTCAGAATTGATGTATTACTGCTTCCCACACATCCTTCTTTTTGAAAATTTGAAAACCATTAGTATACGATTTTGCTCTCCACATATCATCAGCCCTCATTTAATGATGAAAAAAATGAGTGAAATCGTCAGGTGAAATGCTGTAAAGAGATGGAATTATTGAGCACTAGTTTTATTTGTCTAGGATTCGGTCTAATTTCCTGTGCATCAAGAACAGTACGACAGGGCCTCACCATCCAGCTGAATAGCACTGACATGTACCAGAGGAAAACTACAGCTCTGAAAAGTCCGACAGCAAGTAGCAGGAATAGCCTTGTTTTCCACAGTTGGAGAAAACTGATTTTCTCACCTTTGATAAATACAGGTTCTCACAGGCAAAAATGTGTTGGATTTGCGAGAATCTTCACAGCTGATAATATTATTTTACAGAGAAGGTTGTAGAACTCAAAGGCACATATTGATTTGTCTTTTAGAATTATCACCACTGATCCTTTAGCTCATATCTGGTTAGGACTGGAATGACCCATTCGATCAGATTTAGCGAGTCTCTGCGATACGCCAAACGTGTTCTGGTGTTTAGATATTCCACAGTGAATAAGCTCCCCCAACTCATGTTCTAATGACAGCTCAGACACGGACTGAGTAGACAAATGCGTGTGCATATGTATAATCATATGATTTTGTTAAGCTTTGTGCTCAGGCTGCCATGACAAAATACCACAGCTTGGGTGTCTTAAGCAATAGGCATTACTGTCTCACAGTTCTAGAGACTAGAAGTCCAAGGTCAACATGCTTCCACATTCAGTTCCCGGGGAGGGCTCTCTTTCTGCCTTGTGGACAGCCGCCTTCTTGCCACGTCCCCACCAGCCTTTCCTGCATAGTGTGCACAGAGAGATAGAGCACGCACTCTGGAAAAATTAGGTTCTCACCATGGTGACCTCGCTTAGCCTTTGTTACCTGTTCACAGGTCCTATCTCCAAATACAGTTGTATTGTGGGAAAGGACTACCACTCAG
>NW_007735261.1:12591-16499 GCF_000696425.1 Galeopterus variegatus | reverse complement strand
TACCTGTTCACAGGTCCTATCTCCAAATACAGTTGTATTGTGGGAAAGGACTACCACTCAGTTTGTAATATGTTACAAAGAGAATTTAAATGATTCATGATTTTAAATTGCTACAACATTTTATCAGCATTGACAACAAGCAGCAAACTGTTTGCCATCCTCTGAAGGTTCCACTGCTCTGTCCCTATGGAACAGGCCACTCTGTGTCATCACAAACCCTAGACATAAATGGCAGAGGCCTGCAGGCTGCCCCTGGGAGCTCTCTTTGCTTCCTCTTTGCTCCATCTCCAAGCTGTGTGGTCGCCCTCTCTGTCTTATGCTGCCCCTGGTAAGGAAGTGGAACCTCTGGGCAATGTTTAATCTTTGAAAACAGTGACTTCCCTTAGCAAAGAGAACTGCCACTCTTTTCTTTGAAGTCAGCTGTAATGATATTTCTCGAGACCACATGTCATAACAAGAATAAAGGACCCAGTTAACCCCTAAAGTGATGATCTAGTGTACATGCCTAGAGCACATTAGGGTTATTTTACACTTCATTTGGGGATGTTGTATTAAATTGTCAAGTGTCAAAGATGTTTGTACAATATGTGAAGAGAAGGTTTAGACGTAGAGTTGATTTTATGTATTTTTAAGAATTGGGAGATAAGTCGATTTTCGAATCTCTTTTCAATTTGAAAACACTCTTCTAAAATACAAGGAAATTTTTGGTAAAAATGTATTCCCTCAAGTCTCTATGAATGAATGCTGATGTAGGGCCGGCCCGGTGGCGCACTGCTACAGTGCACCACTTGGGAGCGCAGCGGCGCTCCCGCCAAGTGTTCGGATCCCACATACAGACCGGTTCCCGCTCACTGGCTGAGCAAGGTGCAGGCGGAGCACCGAGGGTTGCGATCCCGTTGCCGGTCCCGGTCCGGTATGGGCGGGACACTGAGGGTNAGGGTTGCGATCCGTTGCCGGACACGAAAAAAGACAAAAAGGAAAAAAAAAAAAGAATGCTGATGTAGCACAGGCAGGAAAAATTAGCCTCATCTAGACAAGTTTCAAGAGGCACTGTATGCCTGATATTCTTCAGTGCGATACTAAAAATTTTACTGTAATAGGTTGTGTGTTAGCCAAGGCTCTCTCCAGAGAAACATAACCAACAGGATTTGTATATATTATGTGTGTGTATAAATACATACACAGAGAGAGACAGAGGCAGAGACACACACACACACACAGAGAAAGAGAGAGAGAGAGACAGGCACACATGCAGACACACACACACACACACAGAGAAAGATTGAGATTCATTTCAAGGAATTGGGTACCATGATTGTGGAGACTTGGTGAGACCAAAATCCGATGGGAGAGGCCAGGAGGCTGGAGACCCAGGAAGAGCTGCAGCTCTTATCCAAAGATGGTCTGGAGGCAAAATTCCTTCTTATTCAGGGAAAGTCAGTCTTTGTTTTGCTTAGGCCTTCAGCTGATTGGGTGAGGCCCACCGACTGTGTGGCAGGCAGTCTACTTTACTCAAAGTCCACTAATGTAAATGTTAATCTCATTCAAAAAATACCCTCAAAGAAACATCCAGAATAAATGCATGACCAAACATCTGGGCACTGTGCCGGATCCTTCTATGTGACAGTAGCTGGAGGCGTCCTGGAACATAAAACCTGAGGAAACGAACTAAAGGACTAAAGGCTTTGAAGGCGTGACTGAACCCAGTCTTTGGATTGCCCCTGTAACCTCATAACCTATATTTCAAAACAACAGTAAGATGTCTCTTGTCCTGTTCTCTTTCTTTCCTCTGTCACCTTCATTTGGACATTAAAGCACTTAATATTATAGTAAACAGCATTCAACATTTGTAAACAGCTCATGTGCACATCCTGGAAGAACAATTAGCAAATCCATGGCTAGGTGTCTAGTTTTCTTGCTGTTAGCAATGCAGTGGTTACATAGCTATTTATACATAAAAAGACTGGCATTTCATCTCATCCATATGCAGCATGTGTAAGTTTAAATATTAATGTGTTACATGTCAGAGAAAACTCTTAGAGCAACACAAAAGGGTTTCTGGTAAGTAAGGCATACCGTAAAGCTGCAGGCCAACAGAAGCTCTGCTCCAACTGGATTGAATTAAAAGGGGAGTTTTCTGGCTCATGCACAGAAACCTTGGGCATAGTCAGGGGTACAGCTGGCCCTGGGTATGACTAGACCCAGAGGCTTGAACCCCATCAGAGATCTCTCATGCTCTCTCTCTGTTGCTTCTCTCTTGTGTGTGCTGGATTCCTGCACACTGTGTCAGACATGGTTACGAACCGTTCTGTAGTTGACCTGAGCAATTCAGAAAGAAAGAGAAATATTCCCACACCAGCCCCAGTTAAAAAATCCCAGAGATTGCACTCCACATAGAAAGGCAGAAAAGCTTCTTGCACTTTTTAGCTCCTTTTTTGAAGTCCTTACCTTAGTCTGTTTGGGCTGCTATAACAAAATAACAGTCCGAGAAGGTAGCAGGAAATTTCTTTCGTGTCTGGTGAGTGCTTGTTTGTGGCTTCAAAGATGGCACTTTCTTGCTGTATCTTCACATGGTGGAAGGGGCCAACAGGCTCCCTCAAGACCTTTTATAAGGATGCTAATCCCATTAATGAAGGCTCCACCCTCATAACCTAATCACCTCCAAAGGCTTCATCTCTTAATACCATCAGTTTGGAGGTCAGGATTTCAACATATGAATTTAGGGGTAGGGAACACAAACATTCAGACCATAGAAGCACCTCCCCCCCCCAAAAAAAAAATAAAAGATTTTTCTTAGTTCTTTTCTAAAATATGAAGAGGAATCACATTTGAAGAGATTTATGCAGATCGTCAGATCTGTTTCATTTAATGAAAAACTTACCCAGTATTCATTTGGATGGCATTATCTATGAAAAATGCTTGTCTAAGCACTATGGGGAATAAAAGTATGTGTTAATCAAGTCAAAGCATCTCAATTAAGTAATTGATTTTGCTATTAAAACTCAAAATGGGGGCCAGCCCGGTGGCGCACTGCTACAGTGCGCGGCTTGGGAGCACGGCAGCGCTCCCGCCGAGGGTTCGGATCCCACATACAGACCGGTTCCTGCTCACTGGCTGAGCGAGGTGCAGGCGCAACACCGAGGGTTGCGATCCCGTTGCCGGTCCCGGTCCGGGTGCGACACTGAGGGTTGCAATCCGTTGCCGGACACAAAAAAAGGAAAAAAAAAAAAACTCAAAATTGATCCCGATTTAATTTGATTTCCCCCCAGCTGCAACTATTAAGATATTAAGACTTCATCCCTCTTCCTCTCTAGCCCAACTTGCTGCTAGCTTTATTGCACCCCACCCTATACTACTATTTTAATACATTTCCTTTTTCTAAAAGATGCAAAGCCTTTCACATTACAAATCATCCTCATAAATTGGCTGCCAAAATAGGATCATTTTCTTTACCTCCTTTGTTCATAAAATAAGCCCTGTATATAAAATTATATTCTTTTTTTAAAAAATTGTATTCTTTATGGCTGTTTTCATTGTAGCCAAGAATCAATGTCAGAAAATGAAGAGCACCCAGACTGACGATTGTGAGAGCTCTTTTTATTTACTTTTATGCAAGAACAAAAATAGAAACTCTACCGCAAGCTCACAGCCAGCAACCAGGCTCCTGGAAGATGACTTTAAGCAACACCTCCCAGTGGTTTGGGTCATAGTCTTGTGTGGAACTTCATGAAGCTTACGTGAAATACATGAATATTGAAATAGTTATAGGAATATAGAGATAGAGAATCACAAATTGTGCTATTTTCCTAGCAATAATTTTAAAATTATTTTGAATTTTAGCCAAAAAACTTACTATTAAAACAGTCAGCTGTTTTATTTTGTAAGCATTGATGACGTTACCTAGTAGA
>NW_007735261.1:11423-12348 GCF_000696425.1 Galeopterus variegatus | reverse complement strand
AAAACTTACTATTAAAACAGTCAGCTGTTTTATTTTGTAAGCATTGATGACATTACCTAGTAGATTCTTATTAGAGAACTTTAAACGATTAAACCAATGTAAAAAAAAAATCATGGAAAGTTCAAGTCTAAGAGTCTTTTTATTTTCCTTATCAAAAATTAATGAGACACCACTGAAAAAACAGCCAATACTGGAAAGTGCAACTGTTATATAATCGGTGATCTTTCAGTTCCCTTGTTTTTAAAAATCAACCTCAAATGTTATTTCAAAGTTCAGAAGGTTGTTTTATTTAATTGTGTTCAAATATGGCTAGTGTCAGGTCATTTAGGTCATTTCTGTCACTTGCATGTAAATTACATCTCTTTCTCCTCCAGGTCCTGTGCTTGTTATTCTTTACTTTCAAAATACTTGAAAGTTTTAATCATATACCTGTTCGTGTGATTGTGTAATCTGTTTCCCCTTCCCTGGGCTGTGAGTTTGGAGAGAGGAGGTGGCCCATCTATTTACTTTACTTCAGAATTCCTAATGCTTGGCACTTTATCCAGTGTAGAGTAAACGTTCAATAAATGTCGAATGAATAAATGAGTGAGTGAATGAATGAATGAATGAAAGAAAAGAGCAAAGCCAAGCCATTCAGCTCAGTCCTGTTCATAGTAAATTCAAAGCCCACGTGCTATGCCTTGTGTTGAAATGCAGGGCCATGAGAATTGAGTCCTAAAGGGGCTACGACAAGAGTGGGGGATTAAAGGACCTCCCCAAGATAGTTGGAACTGGATGACTCAGATGGTTCAGCTCAAGTCAGAATCAGTTAAAGAAGGGCTAAAAGAAAAATAATGGAGAGACAGGAAGGAAAAAACCAAGTTAAGAGGATAGAGGGTCCAAGTGAAAGTAGGTCAGGAACAAAACACATTTGAATTTAGAAATA
>NW_007735261.1:8819-11344 GCF_000696425.1 Galeopterus variegatus | reverse complement strand
GCAGGGCCATGAGAATTGAGTCCTAAAGGGGCTACGACAAGAGTGGGGGATTAAAGGACCTGCCCAAGATAGTTGGAACTGGATGACTCAGATGGTTCAGCTCAAGTCAGAATCAGTTAAAGAAGGGCTAAGAGAAA
Source organism: Galeopterus variegatus (assembly GCF_000696425.1). Lineage (NCBI taxonomy): Eukaryota > Metazoa > Chordata > Mammalia > Dermoptera > Cynocephalidae > Galeopterus > Galeopterus variegatus. The sequence continues at coordinate 11,207 of NW_007735261.1, read as the reverse complement.
AATAATGGGGAGACAGGAAGGAAAAATCCAAGTTGAGAGGATAGAGGGTCCAAGTGAAAGTAGGTCAGGAACAAAACACATTTGAATTTAGAAATATTGGCAAGTTTGGTGAGAGGCCTGAAAATGGGCTCCATTAATCATCTGGATCTGCCCGCATTAGATTTGAGTAGTTTCTTTGCAAACCTCATATAGTAACTTTAATTTTGCAGGGCTCATGTGGTTTTATTATACTCTTGTCCTTCAATCAATCTCACGTCCAGAGAAAAAGTGCTCAATAGCACACATTATTTATTTTAAAGTAATAATACTTTTATATTAAAAAAGTAATTTGGCTTCTCCCTTGAGATAATATGTGAGATGCCTCGCCCTCAGTTGAGGATGGTTTTTTATTCCTTTAGTTGCCAAATCTTTATTTATACTTACTAAACAATAGGGCAATGGGTCTTTCTCAAAAAAGTCTTCCTAAATAGTAGGTTTGACCTTTTCACAAATGGAGAAGCACTTGATTTTTTGGCATCAAGAATTCCAAAAAACGTGAAGCCTTTGGGATCACGGATGTTTGCAAATGGCACCCAAGGGCGAGGTCAGTATTATGAACTAAGTAACCCAATGTTGACATGGCAAAGTAGCAGCACCCTGGGATAGCTTCGATTACACCATCAGAAACCAAATCAGTCATAGAATTCTTAACCTAGTCTCTTTCCTCAGTAGTTCATGCCCTTCCTATGTAAAAATCAGATTTTTAAAAAAATATTCTTTTGGGGTTATTAAATTTCTATTCTGTGTCCATATCCATTTTTTCTGAAATCAACTTATTCAATGTTAGTGTTCTCATTCCTCAACTTAGTATTCTCAGATCGTCCCCCAATTTCTTCACACTCACCATATTCTCAACATATGATCAATTATTCTGTCAGAGTTAATCTAACCACATATTTCTCCAAAGAGCTGTGCTTCTGTTTTGCATGCATATGATATTTATGGTAGCAGTGCCTTTTGACTTTTGATAAGAAGCTTAATCAAATAAGCTTTGAGCCTTTACTGAATTTATAATACAAAATTACTTTTTTAGAAAGTCCATGACTACGAATAATATTTTGTTCCTAAAATATTTTTTTTTATTTTAATGTAGTCTGTCTATGGTTTACAAAATGATATTAGAAGTCACAGTCCCACCCACACACCTACACCAGAAACTAAGCCACCAACAGAAGATGAATTGCAACAGCAGGTGGGTCGGTATGTAAACAACCTGTTAAAGGGTTACAGCCAGATGGTGAATGTTAGCAGTGCATTATTTTAAACGGTTATGGAGATCTTCAGTTAAAAGGAATGAAATTGTCTAATTTTGAAGCACACTGTTACTTGAAAATGCATCAGCACATGGCAGTGTTTTTCGAAACTCTCCACTCTATATTTACCCAAATCCTTTTTCCTCTAACCAGTTTTTAAAACTCACGCACACGGGTCTGTACGTGCCTCCATGATGAGTAGTTACTTTGTAATCCAGAATTCTGTCTTAAAAAAGGAGAGGACTAGAGACTGGGGACATTGAGTCATGCATTTCCCATATTCAGTGACGTGACATTGTCTTCACGGAAAAGTGCTTATTATTCTTTCGACAGTACTGATTTCTTTACACCTCTTAAAGTTTTCCTTTATCACTGGTATACAGTCATGGTATATACTTCTTTTTTTAGTAACTGATCAATTGTTTTGGCTCCAAGTACTATTTCAAAGCAAACACCAGTTTCTCTTATATCAAATAATAGTTAAATCTCTTGATTGGTTCAGTCGTGGGGCTTTTCTCCCCTTTTGATTCTTTTTCCCTAATAATTTACTATCACATGGTTCATTAATAGTAAAACACATTTACATATAAATATAGTATATTTATCATCACCATGAAGGAAAAGTAATTCAGAGAGTTCTTAGTTCAAGTTGTCCACGTGAGAATATGTCCAGGTGAACTTATCATGAATTGCTGATAAAATTATTCTCAAAACGTATCATCGGAGCTTTCTTAGCATTAGGAAGTAGGATTTATTTTGAAAATATAGTAACAAATAATAAGTGCGTTTATTTTCTGAATTAAATATTTGGAGGGAAATGTGATTCTGGGTTAAGCTATTCACCATGAATGAATGTTTAAAATCTCCATAACACTTTTAAAATAAAGTGACATTCTGTTCAAGCAGGCAGAGTGTTCAAATTTATTACTGTTCTAAAGTGACATATATGATGTTTACATTAAAATATTTTTTGTTAACTCTTTCAAAGACTCCTGCTTTAATTTGTTTATCAACTTTGAAATTTTACTGGCTTAATATACTCTTGCTCAGAATTGCCCAGTCTATCAGGAATTTAAGGTTGAAAATTGTGAGAATA
>NW_007735261.1:6273-8069 GCF_000696425.1 Galeopterus variegatus | reverse complement strand
TTTTGCAACCAAGAATCAGATATAGAGGAAAACGCTGCACAGTTGAATTTCTTCCCTTCTGCTGGGAGAAATGAAATTTTCAATTCACTGGTTACCTTTCGGCAACTTGGAGCCTCTCTGTGAATTTAGGGTTTTTTTGTTTTTGTCTTTGCTTTTTTTTTTTATTGAATCAAAATTGATTATGCAAATTTGGGGGGGTTCAACATTGAGATATGTTGATCAAATCAATATTACTAGCATATATATGGTTACATGAATTTGTTTTAATATGCTCAATCTACTCTGTTATTGCCTGAGTTTGGAATTTGAGTTAAACTCAGATTTCAGATTATTTTCCTTTTCCTCATTTCCAATCTGTTTTTGATGACATTTGTATTCTGCACTTTTAGGCATTGCCAATGCCCGAAATGTCTTTCCCTCTTCCCACCTCTGCGACTTCTTTCCCTTCCTCCTTCTTTTTTTAAAAAATTACAAATAAAAAAAAATTGTCAGTGGTTCCCTTTTTACATAATTCCTATAAAAACTTCTGACAAAAATTCCTTTTTAATCCTTTTCCAAGTTTGTTAAAATCAGTTCTGCTGTGGGTGGAACTGACCCTAGTGTCACCCTTGAGACACTGGCGTCTTTCTAGAATGCTTCATTTTAATGGGGAGATTTTGACTTAATGGCTGAGGCATGGGATGGGAGAGATGGAATCTCCCCCAAATCTTAGCCACATTTGTCTGCCAAGAAGCCTGATAGGTTGTCGCATGTAAGTTTCTGAAACGTGAACATTGCCGTTGGATTTCATTGTTTAAGCTGCAAGAATTGCTTGCCCGGACATTTTTATATCGTGTCTTTTACTTTGGACTGGGTGCGACCTCAGCCGGAAAACTCAGAAAGATGGAAATGTTTTTTCTCCCTAGTCTGCTAAGTTATACAGAACAGTATTTAGAATACGACCCGTTTCTTGTGCCACCTGACCCTTCTAACCCATGGCTGTCCGATGATACTACTTTCTGGGAACTTGAAGCAAGGTAGGTGACATTTTATCTTTCTCTCAAACACATCAGTTTATTTTAGGGTCTGAATCAAATGGGAAGAATCCTTTATTCGGTGAATTGTAAACGTAATTTTGCTCTTTGTCTACATTGGCCCGTTATGTCACATTTTTGTTCAACATAAAGGCTTCTGAGCCTTAGACATTTGCATTTGCATTAAGATTTACATTGCTGGAAGGACTGGCCCCAAATCAAAGTTGCAAGAGTTTCCAGATGGATTATTCAGTTGGGATCTTCAGTTCATGAAATTTAGCTCATCGTTTCTAAACTTCCTTGAGAATCCACATAGCCATAAAGGCCCATGTATTCGAGTAAACTGAATGCTAAATCTCTACTTTCTGAAGCCCAATACAAGTATGCCTTTATCAATCCAATTTTAAAACAAAATTAACTTCCCATAAGCACGCTGAGAGAAACTGACAAGGGACTGACTTCTTAAGAAAACCAAAGCACAATTTAGGACTCGCTAGTTTCTTTCATGACCTATATAGGGGAAGAATTACATCATCAATCTTGACAAAGTCATAAAAATATCATTGCCTATCATTTTACAAAGAGAGGATTAATACTCTGTAACACTTCTGCAGATTGCATTTACAGACCGTCTCTGTTTTACATCCCGCTGTGGATCTTAAACACTTGCCAAGTCCAGAACTTCATCCACAAGTTATAAATTTTACAGATGAGGAAGCTGGAGCCCCAAAATGTTGTGACTCAGCCAGGATTAGGTCGCATACTTAATTGACAGCAGAGTCA
>NW_007735261.1:2811-4725 GCF_000696425.1 Galeopterus variegatus | reverse complement strand
ATTTTGGACTTAGACCATTACTTTCCCACCAACATCATCATGATGAACCTACTGAATTTTTGCCACCTGATGGAGAAAAAAAAAGAAAAAAGGCAACCGAGGCAAAGGCTATTATCAATTCCTTATAATAATTTATTTTTACTCTGTCTCTGGATCTTTTAACTATATAAACTTTGTGTTTTTGAATTGACTCCATAAAGAAGTGCAGTACTTAGACCAATGTTTGGCAAAGTGAAGAATGGCCAATAATATGATTTATGCAGTTAAATTAAAATATCTTATCCATAATGACCTTCTTTGCATATTGCTTCTCAAGTAAGAGAGGAAAAGATTGGGCACCTCTATCAAATAACTAGAGACAGAGCTCTCTTGGGGCAGCTCATTGATTTGCACATTTGAATACAGACATCAGACAGTAGAGAGCAGCACTGCACTGAGCTATTCCTGAGGCACAGGCCCCTGATCTGCCCATTTGTTGTAAATGTCATCCTTATATTTTTGAAATTTTGTAACTTACGGGGCATCTGGAAATTGCATTTTTAAATATGAGACATTAGAGTGGGCTGTATTTAAGATCGTTGAAGTGAGTGATAACTTTCCACTACATAAAACTGTTTTTCCATGAGCTCTTTCATTCATTATTCTTTTGCAACCTGATACCCTAGTTTTACTTTCCCATGACGACACAGTCCTGTGAAATTCATTGACAGAAAGGTCTCAGCACTCATTTATTTTCATTGGAACTAAGGCATTGTCACATCTTTTCAAGAGATTTAACAGATACCAATACCAAAGCATTCAGAAATACATAGGACATTGGCAGATGTCTCACGAATAAAGGGGGATGACCACAGAGAGATCCTGGAGGAGTTCGGTTCTCTGTGTGTGCCTGTCATGGGTTGCTGGAAGGCAGCATCCTATTTTCTTTCAAGTTTATGGAAACCCTTCCTCACCGGGCTTTTGCAGAATCTCCAGTTGCTAAGGATTTTGATTGGGCCTACTAAATAACATTTTCTATAGTGAGGTCACATCATCAATGATTGAGTGCAAGAAGGCGTAAAAAATAAAGCAGAGATAAAGGATATTTTTGGCTTTTTATTGGATAGGAAGATAGATTTTCCTCTCTGAGTTTTTGAAAAGAGGCTGACATCATGGGTATCATGACAAGAAATCAAACAAGTAATGAACCTTACCAGCATCACCTAACCACGTACAAATGGCTCCTGCTCTCCTTGAAATCACAGGCTACTGCTGGATACAGACAAGAAAACAAATCCCAGCACAAAATCATGGGTGTTTAGATAGAAATACAGAGGCATGCCTAACCCAAAAGTAGAGAGCAATGAAGGCAACCTAGAGGAAATGGCCACTGGGCTGAGAGCTGAGGACATGAAGGAGATACCTGGGCAAAACAGGAAAAGGGCAGAAACTTTCGAGCAAGAGAATGACATGTGCATACTCGGTTTCATGCATGAATTGTCACTGCCAATGCTTTAGTTCAAGCCTTAACCAATAATTCTGTGCCAGACGAGTCTCCCTGCTGAGCGAGCCTCGCCTCACCAGACTTTGCTGTTTGCTCTTATCAACTCAGACTGTCTCTTTCTTTTACATCCAGCTGTGGATCTTAAACACTTGACAAGTCCAGAACTCTCCATCCACAACATATAAATTTACAGATGAGGAAGCTGGAGCCCCAAAATGTTGTGACTCAGCCAGGATTAGGTCACATATGTAATTGACAGCAGACTTTGCTATTATCAACCAAAAAAATACTCTGTTGTTCTTTCAGTACATGTATATTCTCTCTCTACATATAGTCTACATGTATATATGTATGAATGTATATGGATGTATTTTTTCAGAAGTGAGTCAGTAGGTATTTTTTCTATATTTTATATATGTGTATAAATATAT
>NW_007735261.1:0-1481 GCF_000696425.1 Galeopterus variegatus | reverse complement strand
TGTGAGCAGACACTGTCTGTGATGACCCCACCTCAGTAGCCACATTTAACATCTTTAAGGCATCTGCAATATGGACACTCTAAGATTCTGGCTTTCCTAAATTATTCATTATTGCAAATGGTCAGAACTGAATTTGCTTAAAGTTATGTGAAATTCAAACCAGTTTAGTCTCTGGTGAATAAAAAATGAAATAGGAGATCAGGTACTCATTAGTTTTCAAGTTACTTTTTTAGTCTACAGGGAAAAAAGGACATTGATTCTTAAGACACATTTTTAGTGTTCTTTTCTCAAACTGGACCTTAATTGCCTTCTTAGAAACAATTTGAATTTCTACTTTCTCTTAAAAACTATTAGTGCTCATGAAGAAAAATAAACTTGTAACGAGGGAATATTATTTTCTAATGATATGATTTAAGAGTTGGCTTTTAAATCAGAACATGCACACTTTATAATTTCTTAAACTTTTTTTAGGGAAAAATATCAGCTCCAAAAAGGATCTTATTTTTTAATCACAGCATTACTAAAATAAAATATAGAAGATGAAGAATGAGATACACAAATGTCCTTCCTTATTTTCACTCCCAGTAGAAAATACATTTGTCTTTGGCTTTGGTTTAAAGAAATGAGCCATTCTGTAGAAAACTAACACGGGTTTTAACAGCTAACCAGACCTCCGTTCCCTGTGGCTCTGCCATTCTGTAGAGACACGTAACAGGAGTGGGATAGAAATTCTGGCCCTGCTGCTCATTTCTCAGCTGATTTATCTTTCTTTCAGTTCAAGATAAAATGTTGAGCATTTTTCTAGAGCCAGCAATGTAGAAAATGTTTGGAATGTCCTTCCTGATGTCTTAAAAAGAACTGTTTTTTTTTTTTTTNTGGAGCCCCAAAATGTTGTGACTCAGCCAGGATTAGGTCACATATGTAATTGACAGCAGACGTTGCTATTATCAACCAAAAAAATACTCTGTTGTTCTTTCAGTACATGTATGTTCTCTCTCCACATATAGTCTACATGTATATATGTATGAATGTATATGGATGTATTTTTTCAGAAGTGAGTCAGTAGGTATTTTTTCTATATTTTATATATGTGTATAAATATATGTACATATTTTTTCAGAGTCAGTATATATTTTTTCACAATTTTTGAATCCCTATGATACATATTTAAACCTTTCAAACAACTGCATGTGAACTCTCAGTATTTCTGTTGTTCCTTAGCTCTTGCAATTAAATAGCTTAAAATTAGTTAATTGCCCTGATTTCTCCAGCTAGAGAATTTGCTGATCTTGTGTCTGGCCCTCTTTTAATTCCAATAAAACTTTGCAGTAATAATTTCCTTACCAGGTAAGGCAAAGATGTCTCTCCACACTAACATCCCTTAAATGAATAAAAGACCCAAAGGATACAGTATCCAGCTCTACTTTCTCCCCTGAATCATATGCTTCGCGTGGCACCCTGCTAATTCTCTTCACATTCCT
>NW_007735260.1:79538-80583 GCF_000696425.1 Galeopterus variegatus | reverse complement strand
TAATATTTTCAGCAAATTTGCCTTTGTACTCCATTGAGCTTATTTACAGTTTGTCCAGATTATGATCTAAATTTTCCTTTAAGTTAGTTGACCCCTTAAGCATATTATTGCTGTTGTTTTGTTATTTTTACTATTATTACACATATCCTAATGCTGATGATTAAATAGTTCCAAACCAAGACTGTTGTGCAGTTAAAAAATTGCACAATTCGCTGTTGGTGTCCTGAGTGCAGGAACAATGTTGAATTCAGCTTTGTAGCTCAGTTAGCTAGCCCAGCTTCAGGTTTACTGTAGCTCTTGCATTGTTTATTTAATTGATTCTTGAATGAAAATTGTTATAAACAGTTTCCATACTTGAAATCCAAATATAAAATTAGGTTTGCTTTCTTATGTTAACTTAATTTTTTTATCCGTGTTACTACCATTAAAGGTTAGAGTGGCAAGTTATAATATCATAGAACATACAAGCTGTTATCTGTTAGGAGGAATTTTGCAAAGTATCAGAAGAAAAAAATAGAGTTTTGGGTGAAAAAATGATTTCAGCCAAGTTTTGCAAGCCTCTTCTCTGTCACTCTCCCAGAAACACCTAACTCATATTTGATCTTGATTTTTGACTGTAATAAGCATAGCATACTGTTATAGTTATATTAAGCATATAATAATCATGTAAGAGAAGGTTGATGCATGTCTTTTCTATAAAGTGTGGTCATTTAATTGTAAATACTGTCTTGACGGAATAACAGACATGAAACACTTTTTCCTTTATAGGTTTAAGTATAACTGTTAGGATTGCGCATTTTATCTCATATGAATTTGAGAATTTTACTTTAATTGTTAAGGGGAAAGTAGGAAAAAAAACCCAAAGACTTTCTTATTTTAGCTGTTAGTATTCTCTTTATATGTCCAGAATGCATGCTTTTAAACAAATTGATTGTAGTTATTAACAAGGTAAACTAAATTCAGTACCAAGCAAATTTATAAGCAAACAGACAAAAAACTTTTAATTCAGGTCATTTACCTTATTTGTTCTTCTTTCACTTTTATT
>NW_007735260.1:71978-78538 GCF_000696425.1 Galeopterus variegatus | reverse complement strand
TTTTTTTTTTCACTTGTGCAGAAGCATTTCTTTATTTCCTTCTTTCTGCTTTTTGATCCCACACCCGCCTCCCTGCATAGTTGGAGCATTCCCAAAAGACTCTGGCAGAGGTCACTTCTCAGAAGCTTTTAAAACTTCAGTTAGAATACATTTATTGATTTTTTTTTAATGACTAGAAGAATGAGGATTTTTAGAAAAAGCTCCTCTTAGATTCAGCATCTGGCTTGGCAATCCAAACTATTTTAAATCTCTGAGAACAATTCATTAGACACCAGGTTCTTATCTTTAGTAGACCTTGAGGATTCTAGCATATTTTCCTTGGGATTGATATCACCTGACAATTTTCCCCTATAAGATATAGGAGATAAAAATAATTTTTCTAGAACTGCCATTCAGAAACTGCGCAGGTATACAAAAATCCAGTAACTCTTTTTGGAAAACAATCCAATCTTGCGTCTGTAGGCTATTTTTCTCCATAGGTAATAGTTTGAGCTTAAAACTATCTTTATTTGTCTAAATTATTAGACAAATAATAAGGGAAAGTACATTATTTTGAACTAAAAAACTGATAATTAAAGACATTATAATAAATGTTGAAAGAAAAGGATTTATTCATATTACAGCATTGCTGCTTGAAGGCATTTTTAAAATTTCTTACTGAAATTTTGGACCTTAAATAAAACAGGACAAGATTTCCTGTATCCATAACTGTGAGATAATTCATAAATGAATCAGCAGGTGTACCCCTTCACTCATTCTGATTTACATTGTTCCAGCAGCCATGTTTCAAGTTAGGTTCTCGTATGCCTGTTTGGCTGGTGTTAAAAGAAAAGAATGGAGCTATTGTACAATATTTAAGTCAGATACACTGAAAGCTGATTATCTTACACTGTATTTAAAAATGATTTAATATAGAGATCATTAAAATAGTGAACATCTCCAATACATTCAAAGTGAATTAATTCATTTGTGATCTTTCAAAAATACGTCTACTATAAAGAACAAGGCAACTGTATATATTTATCTTTGAATGTCCATCTTAGAAAAAAGAAAACTAATATGAGCTTTGAAATGCATATTTGAAGAAGCAATAGCAATCCCTGTCTCTTAGTTGCAGGCATATTTTGAAAATGAGTTCTCTATACTTTAGGAATCGTGGCTTCCTAGTTTAAGAGGAATTCTGAGACCGAGTTTTTTTCTTTCTGACTTGACTCCTCTGTATTTTGAAAAATATGTATTATCACAAATTCACTATATTTCTACTGAAGTTGAAGTAAATGAACATTGATCTCTATACTTCCTTTCTTATTAAAACTTCTTACTAAATTATTTTTATATTTTCATTAATGACAAGGCAGACTGTTCAAGTTGTTTTGAACTATTTTGTTAGAGAATATGTAAATATATATATTGTTTAACAATTATGATTTCATGATGTAAATAATAGAGGGTAGATTTCAGTATGTTCAACTGGAAAACGATCATTTAAAAGTATGAGGGTCAGCACATGTCATTATGAATGAAAGAAGCTTGATAATTACCATTATTATTAAAGTTGAAAACTATGATTAGCATGGAAATATGTCATGTGTAATTATAGTCATAACATAGCCATTTTTGAGGGGTAAAAACACAGGTTAAATTAAATGATTGGTTTTTGTGTTGATAATTTTAATGCTATTTTTCAAGCAAGGAATGAGAAGAACAGGCTGTGCTGAGGAAATAATCTTCCTGGAAGCCCACCAAGTCTTCTTTGGGTTAAAGACATGGGCTGCTGACTACTTGTAATGCAGAAGAGTTAAAAGGCGAGCAGGAAGACCTTCTGCCCCCAGCCATTAATCCATCTTGCCCATATGGAATTTTCATTGGGAATTGAATCTTTTTCTAGGTGTCTATTTTAGCCTTCATCAGTCAAAATCTGCTGTGTATCTCACCATCTTTTCTCCCATTGTACGAAGTTTCTCATTTTTTGTGTACGATAGAGTGTTAGAACTCCTTCTGAGCGTCGGTATTCACAGCAGGTCTTATTTTCTCCTTTATTATCCCATAGGACAATGGCTGCATAATTCCTTATACTAGTATACTAAGAACAAGCTAAAGCATCTGTGAGTCAGTTCTCTGCCAAAATCAAAGAAGGAGGTGCTTGTGGCTATGAAAGCTTTGGAAAGCATTGGATACTTGAGAAAGAGTAGTTCTTTGCCTTTTAGTACCTTTGTCAAAGCTGAAAGAGTACAACAGTAACAGCTCCCTGGGGGAATTACCACTCTAGTACAATGCCCTAACCAAGTACCTGCTGGGATGAGAGTCTTGGTATTATATACATATGGACTTCTGATAAACTGTAGCATTCCCATTTCTGTAGAGGCAGAAACAATTTCTGTGTAATTGCATTGCAACCTAAAGGAATAAGTAAAAGGCCTAATCCTTGGTTTTGATTTTAATAGCATTTGTTTTCTCTGAGGGCAAGAACTGTGTCTGTTTATACCGCGCTATCCATACCTATTACCACAGTGACTGGGTGTATGATAGACACCTCGGTAAGGGTTCTTCCCTTCCCTTCCCCTGCCTTTGCTTTCCTTTTGCCTTCCCTATCATATCCTATGGTATGGTATGGGGGTATATATGGTATGGGATATGGTATGGGATGGGATATGGTATAGTATGGGGTATGGTATGATGTGGGGTGTGGTATGATATGGTATGGAGTATGTATGGTAAGGGGTATGGTATGATGGGGTGTGGTATGATATGGCATGGGGTATGTATGGTATGACATATGGTATGGTATGGTATGTATCCTATCCTGTCCTATCCTAGTCATGCAGACAGACAAACTGGCTGTCACCACTCTAAATCTCTACCCTTTCTTGCAATAATTATAACTTATTTGATATTCAATTAAATAACATTAAAAGGTTTAGCCTTCTATGAATGAAAATGTTGGGTAAAACATTAAGCTTTCAGAGTTATTCTCTTTTGGATTTTCTATAGTCCTTTTTCTCTAATAATAAACTATGAGTTTACATAACAAATAATTAGTGGAATTTTAATAAACAATTAGTGGGATTTTAAAGAATTAGTAATGATTGTAACACTGGTCTTATGATAAACTTTACACCTTTTCTCTATTATACCCTCATTTTTGCTTTCTTTGCGTTTAGATCACTCTTTTCCTATTTGCTGGAAATGGATGCTTTAGTTATTGATTTGAGGTCTTCCTTTTCTAATTAGGTATTTAAAGCTATAAATTTGCCTTTAAGCACTGCTTTTGCTGCATCTCATAAGTTTTGATATGGTAGGCTTTCGTTTTCATTAGGTTCAAAGTATTTTCAAATTTCTCTTGTGATTTCTTCTTTGACTCATGGGATATTTAGAAATGTCAAAACATTTAAATATTTGGTGATTCCAAAATTTCATTTTGTTTTTATATGAATAAAAATTTTTTATATATTGGTTAGACAGCACTTTGTATGATATCAATGCTTTTACACTTATTAAGGTTTGTTTATGATATAACATTGTGTAGTTGGGGATCAGGGAGAGATGGGAGAATTCCTAAGCAAAATGTCATAGGACCCCCATTGTTCTTAGCAGAAGTTCAATAGTCTTTCATAAATAAACACTTCCAAATTCATATGACTGGTTGATTTCCATAGTATTGAAACAGTTGTTTTTGGCACTTTTGTCCAGTTTTATCATTGATTTGGGGGAGAATATTTGCCAGGCTACTCACTTTAGCTATCTCAAAATTCTACTCCCAGATATTTTTCCTTTATACATTGTATTCAAAGCTTTGTATAAGTGCAGAGACCATTCTTGGTACAGAGCATTGCATTAACAAACCACTCTGTCCAGAATAATCTTGTTTGAGGAGCCAGTCCACAACCCAATGGATGTGGAAATTCTATTTGGTGTGGTAGATTATTGTCAAAAAGATGTTCATAATCCAAAATAATGTATTCAGCCTTTAGAGAGTCTTGAAAACCAGATCATATGGAAAGCAATACAGTGCTTTTGTGGATTACTGAGCAGAAATCCATTGTGAGAAGAATGAGGTCTTAGATTATTCTGACAGTCATTCACAAGGTATATTTGAGAGGGGATAGAATGATGCTCTAAGAATAGTGAGGTGCTATGAGGTGTGGGGGCTAGTGGTGACATGATGTAGTGGCAGGCTGTTGAACTAAGTATAAATTGTCTTGGACTCTTGCCTTGACACTATTATTTAATGACCATGGTGATTTTTATGACTTGGGTCTTTGTAATCTGTAAAATAGGGGGGAAATTCCTTTTCTGCTTACTTTACGTAGTGGCAAGGATTATAGTATGGAAAGTAGAGATGAGAAAGCAATTCTGAACACTACAGAGAGAAGGAAATGTTGTCACATGATGGTTATCAGTAAGGAATGAAAGTAAATATTTTCAAATTTCTCTTGTGATTTCTTCTTTGACTCATGGGATATTTAGAAATGTCAAAAAATTTAAATATTTGGTGATTCCAAAATTTCATTTTGTTTTTATATGAATAAAAAAATTTTTCTATATTGGTTAGACAGCACTTTGTATGATATCAATGCTTTTAAACTTATTAAGGTTTGTTTATGATCTAACATTAAGTCTAGTTGGGGATCAGGGAGAGATGGGAGAATTCCTAAGCAAAATGTCATAGGACCCCCATTGTTCTTAGCAGAAGTTCAATAGTCTTTCCTAAGCTTGTCCTTGGTCTGAGTTGTCTGCTGACTCTCAAGTGCCATAAGTGGCTGTAATTGAGAGAAGCACCGAGACGTTGAATAACCAAACCGTAAATTGAAGATTCCTTGTTCTTAGGTACAAAAAGAAACAGAAAAATGACCTATAAAGGTATCTGTGCAAACGAAATCAAAGACACATATAATGGTACATTTTTGTTTTGGGTCTCAATTTACGTGAGGCCAAGATAGTTTCCAATAAACAAGTTTTAATTCATTTAAATTGAAAAATGTGGTTCATTAGGGAGGGGTGATATAAATTGAGTAAGTCACACCCCCTCTTCTCAAGCAATTCGTATTACAGTGTGAGGGTCAGCAAAATTTCCCTTTCTCTCTGTCTCTCTCTTTCTTTCTTTCTCACTATTCCCCAACTGGAATGTAAATGCAAGCTCCCTGAATGATATTTTTGTCTGTTCACTTCTGAATTTCATATGACCTAGAGCAGCACCTGGCACCAAGGAAATATTTGATAAATGAATGAAGTATCTCTACTTTTCAAACTTGCTATTTCAGGATTTGGAAATTTTGCCTTGAACATTCATATTTATCATGTATTCCTTTTTTTTTGTTTGTTTGTTTTAAGTGGTTCATTGAGCCTTATTTGTATTTTCCATTTTTGATATTTTAAATATGTGATTGTTTTACAAGTTTTGATCTAAATAAAGCATAGCTTAATTTAACTTCTAATTTTTAATTGAAGCGATCTAGAATTCAGACCCCAAATATTTTCATCTAATTCCCAAGACCTACGATGAATTGCTATGATTTCTAGTGGATTGCCTTTTATGTTGCTTTTGAACCATATGGAACTATAAAGTAATGAAAATATTATCATATATTTGTATGCATTCCTTTTCATCCAATACACACGAAATTTTGTCTTCCCTGAGTGCTTTCCTTCTAACTAGTCATAATGCTCAAAAATATTTCTAGTAGCTCCTTTTAAAAAACCCCTTTCAGGGCTGACCCCATGGCTCACTCAGGAGAGCACAGCACTGGGAGCGCAGCAGCGCTCTGGCTGCAGGTTCGGATCCTATATGGGGATGGCTGGTGCACTCACTGGCTGAGTGCGGTGCGGGCAACCCTAAGCCAAGGGTTGTGATCCCCTTACCGGTCACAAAAAAAAAAAAAAAGAGACAAAAAAATAAGAATAAAAAACCCCTTTTAGATAAAGTTTACTATTTGGAAAAGGAATTAAGTGTTATTAATTTATACTGATAGAACGGTATTATTTACATAATACCTTTTCCTGCCCTTCTCTTGTCTCGGTTTTCTTTTCTTCCTCATCACCCTTCTGGTTTTCTTTTTCTTTTCTTTTTTTCCTGTATTTTACCTCCCACTTGGTCTTTTTCTCATTTGTAGGCTAAGTGGCTCTGTGTAAGCTTGTCCTTGGTCTGAGTTGTCTGCTGACTCTCAAGTGCCATAAGTGGCTGTAATTGAGAGAAGCACCGAGACGTTGAATAGCCAAACCCTAAATTGAAGATTCCTTGTTCTTATGTACAAAAAGAAACAGAAAAAGGACCTATGAAGGTTTCTGTGCAAACGAAATCGAAGACACATATAATGGTACATTTTTGTTTTTGGTCTCAATTTACATGAGGCCAAGATAGTTTCCAATAAACGAGTTTTAATTCGTTTAAATTGAAAAATGTGGTTCGTTAGGGAGGGGTGATATAATTAAGTCACACCCCCTCTTCTCAAGCAATTCATATTGCAGTGTGAGGGTCAGCAAAATAGAGAAATATACAAAGAGATATGGGAGCATTAGGGAAGATGTGATCGGTTCTGTATGTGGTGGAGTGGGTCTGGTGG